>NW_026991997.1:0-41934 GCF_029215605.1 Mirounga angustirostris | reverse complement strand
AAGTGAGGCTCAGGCCCCGGAAGAAGGCAGAACACGACTCCCCGCTTGCTTCATGAAGCTAGCGCTGCGGCCCCACTTTTGCATGGAAGTCTAATCGCTGGCACTCTTATTGGAAAAACAATACGACGGAGAAACCACGCTTTAGCTACCATCCACCTCTGTGAGGCAGGAAGCAGTTTCCTGGCTACCGTGGGTGAGAGCCTGGGGAACGGTTTCCTCCCGTGCAAGCGAGGGAGAAGAAGTCCGGGCCAGAAGGCACCTCTTGACCCAGCTCTTGGTACCCGAAGCTAACACTACTGCTCCACGTGTGCAGAGGAATGCTCAGTGCTCCACACGGACGTGGCACAAAGAAGCCTGTAGAGAATCCCAGCTTCAGCTCATTCGCCTCTCCACGGGGTGGCAGCATTTTCCACTCTGCTGGAGGGCAAACCTGGGGAATGAGTCCCAGCAGAATTCCGAGGGAGAAATAAGCATGGGCAGAAGGCCCCTCTCCACTCAGCTCTTGTTTCGGGAACCCTAGATCGGCTCTCCCGTGTGTGCGTGGAGTCCTAACTGCCGTCCACCCAACGCAAAGGAACAAAACTGTAGAGAACCCTTGCCTCAGCAAAGATCGCCCTTCTTGAGCGTGAGCTTCATCAATTGTGTGTTTTTTGTGAAAGCTTGAGAAATGGAACATAGATGTAACTCTGAGTGAGACGCAGGAGTGTAAGGAAGGCTGCTGTCGACTCACCTCTTGGTTTAGGAGATTAGCACTGCTGTACCCTGTGTGCCTGGATGCCTAGTTACCAGGCTCCCAACGCCAAGAATCAATGCTACGGGCTTACTGCGCTGTGGTTAACTTTGCCGTTCCTGAAGCTGGAGTCCGTTCACCGTGTTCTTGCGTGAGACGCCGCGGAAAGGGTCCCATACGTGAAAGGGAGTGAGAAACAGGCCGGTGCGCGAGGCAGCTTCAACACACCTCTTGATGATGAGGCTAGGACCCGGGGCCCGGGTGTGCCTGCAGGCCTAAAGCCAACCACCTCACTCAAAGGAACAACTCTGTAGAGAATGCCTGCTTCGACTGAAAGAGCCATGCCTGAGGGTGGACGCATTTTGCTGTGTGCATGCGTGAGCGCACTGCAAGTGAGTTCAAAAGAGCATTTTCCGTGTGAGATTCAGGCCCCGGCAGAAGGCAGGACACGACTCCCCACTTGTTTCATGAAGCTAGCACTGCGGCCCCACTCTGGCATGGAAGGCTAATCGCTAGCGTTCCAACTGGGAGAAACAACACTGGAGGGAAACCGTGCTTTAGCTACCGTCGACCTCTCTGTGAGAGGAAGCAGGGTAGGGTGTGGGTGAGAGCCTGTGGGTCAGAGCCTGGGGACGGGTTCCATTACGTAAAATCGTGGGAGAGACAGGCCGGTGCCGAAGGCAGCCCTCAACTCACATCATGCTTATGGGGCTAGTACCGATGCCCCGGGTGTGCGTGGAGGCTTAAAGACAACCGCCTAACTCGAAGGAGAGACTCGGTAGAGAATCCGGGCTTCAGCTAAAACAGCCGCTCCTGAGGGGGGAAGCATGTTGTGGTGTGCGTGCATGAGAGCACTGCAAGGGAGCCCAAAGCTTCTTGTCAGTGAGACTCAGGCCCCAGCAGAAGGCAGAACACGACTGCCCGTGTGTTTGTCCTAGCCAGCGCTGCGGCCCTACCTTTGCATGGAAGTCTAAAGGCTAGCGTTCTAACTCGAAGAAACAACAGTGTACAGAAGCCGTGCTTTAGCTCCCGCGGCCTCTCTGTGGGAGGAAGCCGTTTAGGGTGTACTGTGGTTGAGAGCCTGGGGCCGGGTTCCGCACGTAAAATCGAGGGAGAGACAGGCCGGTGCAGAAGGAAGCTGTCAGCTCCCCTCCTGTTTACGAGGCTAGTACCGTTGCCCCGTGTGCGCCTGCAGGCCTAAAGCCAACCACCTGAGTGGAAGGAACACCTCTAGAGAGAATTCCTGCTGCAGCGAACATAGGCATTCCGGTGGCTGGAAGCATTTTGCTGTGTGCCTCTGCGTGAGCGCCCTGCAAGTGAGTCCAAAACCGTTTTCCGTGTGAGACTCGGGCCCCGGCAGTAGGCAGAACACGACTCCCCACTTGTTCCATGGAGCTAGCAGTGCGGCCCCACTTTTGCATGCACGTCTAATAGCTAGCGCTCTAACTGGGAGAAACAACACTGTAGAGAAACGGTGCTTGGGCTCCCGTCGACCTCTCCTGTGCGAGGAAGCAGTGGAGGGTGTACGGTGGGTGAGAGCCTGGGGACGGGTTCCATTTTGTAAAATCGGGCGAGAGACAAGGCCGGTACAGAAGGCAGCTCTCAACTCACATCATGGTTATGGGGCTGGTACCGTTGCCCCGGGTGTGCCTGCAGGCTCAAAGACAGCCACCTAACTCGAAGGCAAAACTCGGCAGAGAATGCGTGCTTTAGCTAAAACAGCCGCTTCTGAGGGTGGAAGCATTTTGTTGTGTGCGTGCGTGAGAGCACTGCAAGGGCGTCCCACATCTAATTCCGAGGGAGCCTCAGGCTGCTGCAGGAGGCAGCACTCGACTCCCCACTTGTATCATCAGGCTAGCACTGAGGCCCCACTGTTGCGTGGAAGTCCAATCCCTTGCGTTCTGCCTCGAAGCAAAAACGGTGTACACACACCGTGCTTTAGCTACCTTAGACCTTTCTGTGCGAGGAAGCATGTTAGGCTGCACAATGGGTGAGAGCCTGGGGCCGGGTTCCACACGTAAACTCGAGGGAGAGACAGGCCGGTGCAGAAGGAAGCTGTCAGCTCCCCTCTTGTTTACGAGGCTAGTACCGTTGCCCCGTGTGCGCCTGCAGGCCTAAAGCCAACCACCTCAGTGGAAGGCACACCTCTAGAGAGAATTCCTGCTGCAGCGAACATAGGCATTCCTGTGGCTGGAAGCATTTTGCTGTGTGCCTCTGCGTGAGCGCCCTGCAAGTGAGTCCAAAACCGTTTTCCGTGTGAGACTCGGGCCCCGGCAGTAGGCAGAACACGACTCCCCACTTGTTCCGTGGAGCTAGCAGTGCGGCCCCACTTTTGCATGCACGTCTAATAGCTAGCGCTCTAACTGGGAGAAACAACACTGTAGAGAAACCGTGCTTTAGCTTCCGTGGACGTCTCTGTGCGAGGAAGCAGTTTAGGGTGTACTGTGGGTGAGAGCCTGGGGGAGGGTTCCATTTCGTAAAATCGAGGGAGAGACAGGCCGGACAGAAGGCAGCTCTCAACTCACATCATGCTTATGGGGCTGGTACCGTTGCCCCGGGTGTGCCTGCAGGCTGAAAGTCAGCCACCTAACTCGAAGGAAAAACTCGGTAGGGAATCCGTGCTTCAGCTAAGCAGCCGCTCCTGAGGGTGTAAGCATTTTGTTTTGTGCGAGCGTGAGAGCAGTGCAAGGGAGTCCCAAACGTAATTCCGGGGGAGCCTGAGGCCGTTGCAAGGGGCAGCACACGACTCCCCACTTGTTTCCTCAAGCTAGCACCGAGGCCCCACTTTTGCATGGAAGTCTAATCGCTTGCGTTCTAACTCGAAGAAACCACAGTGAACAGACACCGTGCTTTAGCTACCTGAGACCTCTCTGTGGGAGGAAGCAGCTTAGGCTGCACAATGGGTGAGAGCCTGGGGCCGGGTTCCATACGTAAAATCGAGGGAGAGACAGGCCGGTGCAGAAGGAAGCTGTCAGCTCCACCTGTTGTTTACGAGGCTGGTACCGTTGCCCCGTGTGTGCGTGCAGGCCTAGAGGCAACCCCCTAACTCGAAGCCACAACTCTGGTGAGAATCCGCGCTTCAGCTCCAATAGCCGTTCCCGAGGGTGGAAGCATTTTGCTGTGGGAATGCGTGAGAGCACTGCAAGGGAGTCCGAGAGCATTTTCGAAGTGAGGCTCAGGCCCCGGAAGAAGGCAGAACACGACTCCCCGCTTGCTTCATGAAGCTAGCGCTGCGGCCCCACTTTTGCATGGAAGTCTAATCGCTGGCACTCTTATTGGAAAAACAATACGACGGAGAAACCGCGCTTTAGCTACCATCCACCTCTGTGAGGCAGGAAGCAGTTTCCTGGCTACCGTGGGTGAGAGCCTGGGGAACGGTTTCCTCCCGTGCAAGCGAGGGAGAAGAAGTCCGGGCCAGAAGGCACCTCTTGACCCAGCTCTTGGTACCCGAAGCTAACACTACTGCTCCACGTGTGCAGAGGAATGCTCAGTGCTCCACACGGACGTGGCACAAAGAAGCCTGTAGAGAATCCCAGCTTCAGCTCATTCGCCTCTCCACGGGGTGGCAGCATTTTCCACTCTGCTGGAGGGCAAACCTGGGGAATGAGTCCCAGCAGAATTCCGAGGGAGAAATAAGCATGGGCAGAAGGCCCCTCTCCACTCAGCTCTTGTTTCGGGAACCCTAGATCGGCTCTCCCGTGTGTGCGTGGAGTCCTAACTGCCGTCCACCCAACGCAAAGGAACAAAACTGTAGAGAACCCTTGCCTCAGCAAAGATCGCCCTTCTTGAGCGTGAGCTTCATCAATTGTGTGTTTTTTGTGAAAGCTTGAGAAATGGAACATAGATGTAACTCTGAGTGAGACGCAGGAGTGTAAGGAAGGCTGCTGTCGACTCACCTCTTGGTTTAGGAGATTAGCACTGCTGTACCCTGTGTGCCTGGATGCCTAGTTACCAGGCTCCCAACGCCAAGAATCAATGCTACGGGCTTACTGCGCTGTGGTTAACTTTGCCGTTCCTGAAGCTGGAGTCCGTTCACCGTGTTCTTGCGTGAGACGCCGCGGAAAGGGTCCCATACGTGAAAGGGAGTGAGAAACAGGCCGGTGCGCGAGGCAGCTTCAACACACCTCTTGATGATGAGGCTAGGACCCGGGGCCCGGGTGTGCCTGCAGGCCTAAAGCCAACCACCTCACTCAAAGGAACAACTCTGTAGAGAATGCCTGCTTCGACTGAAAGAGCCATGCCTGAGGGTGGACGCATTTTGCTGTGTGCATGCGTGAGCGCACTGCAAGTGAGTTCAAAAGAGCATTTTCCGTGTGAGATTCAGGCCCCGGCAGAAGGCAGGACACGACTCCCCACTTGTTTCATGAAGCTAGCACTGCGGCCCCACTCTGGCATGGAAGGCTAATCGCTAGCGTTCCAACTGGGAGAAACAACACTGGAGGGAAACCGTGCTTTAGCTACCGTCGACCTCTCTGTGAGAGGAAGCAGGGTAGGGTGTGGGTGAGAGCCTGTGGGTCAGAGCCTGGGGACGGGTTCCATTACGTAAAATCGTGGGAGAGACAGGCCGGTGCCGAAGGCAGCCCTCAACTCACATCATGCTTATGGGGCTAGTACCGATGCCCCGGGTGTGCGTGGAGGCTTAAAGACAACCGCCTAACTCGAAGGAGAGACTCGGTAGAGAATCCGGGCTTCAGCTAAAACAGCCGCTCCTGAGGGGGGAAGCATGTTGTGGTGTGCGTGCATGAGAGCACTGCAAGGGAGCCCAAAGCTTCTTGTCAGTGAGACTCAGGCCCCAGCAGAAGGCAGAACACGACTGCCCGTGTGTTTGTCCTAGCCAGCGCTGCGGCCCTACCTTTGCATGGAAGTCTAAAGGCTAGCGTTCTAACTCGAAGAAACAACAGTGTACAGAAGCCGTGCTTTAGCTCCCGCGGCCTCTCTGTGGGAGGAAGCCGTTTAGGGTGTACTGTGGTTGAGAGCCTGGGGCCGGGTTCCGCACGTAAAATCGAGGGAGAGACAGGCCGGTGCAGAAGGAAGCTGTCAGCTCCCCTCCTGTTTACGAGGCTAGTACCGTTGCCCCATGTGCGCCTGCAGGCCTAAAGCCAACCACCTGAGTGGAAGGAACACCTCTAGAGAGAATTCCTGCTGCAGCGAACATAGGCATTCCGGTGGCTGGAAGCATTTTGCTGTGTGCCTCTGCGTGAGCGCCCTGCAAGTGAGTCCAAAACCGTTTTCCGTGTGAGACTCGGGCCCCGGCAGTAGGCAGAACACGACTCCCCACTTGTTCCATGGAGCTAGCAGTGCGGCCCCACTTTTGCATGCACGTCTAATAGCTAGCGCTCTAACTGGGAGAAACAACACTGTAGAGAAACGGTGCTTGGGCTCCCGTCGACCTCTCCTGTGCGAGGAAGCAGTGGAGGGTGTACGGTGGGTGAGAGCCTGGGGACGGGTTCCATTTTGTAAAATCGGGCGAGAGACAAGGCCGGTACAGAAGGCAGCTCTCAACTCACATCATGGTTATGGGGCTGGTACCGTTGCCCCGGGTGTGCCTGCAGGCTCAAAGACAGCCACCTAACTCGAAGGCAAAACTCGGCAGAGAATGCGTGCTTCAGCTAAAACAGCCGCTTCTGAGGGTGGAAGCATTTTGTTGTGTGCGTGCGTGAGAGCACTGCAAGGGCGTCCCACATCTAATTCCGAGGGAGCCTCAGGCTGCTGCAGGAGGCAGCACTCGACTCCCCACTTGTATCATCAGGCTAGCACTGAGGCCCCACTGTTGCGTGGAAGTCCAATCCCTTGCGTTCTGCCTCGAAGCAAAAACGGTGTACACACACCGTGCTTTAGCTACCTTAGACCTTTCTGTGCGAGGAAGCATGTTAGGCTGCACAATGGGTGAGAGCCTGGGGCCGGGTTCCACACGTAAACTCGAGGGACAGACAGGCCGGTGCAGAAGGAAGCTGTCAGCTCCCCTCTTGTTTACGAGGCTAGTACCGTTGCCCCGTGTGCGCCTGCAGGCCTAAAGCCAACCACCTAAGTGGAAGGCACACCTCTAGAGAGAATTCCTGCTGCAGCGAACATAGGCATTCCTGCGGCTGGAAGCATTTTGCTGTGTGCCTCTGCGTGAGCGCCCTGCAAGTGAGTCCAAAACCGTTTTCCGTGTGAGACTCGGGCCCCGGCAGTAGGCAGAACACGACTCCCCACTTGTTCCGTGGAGCTAGCAGTGCGGCCCCACTTTTGCATGCACGTCTAATAGCTAGCGCTCTAACTGGGAGAAACAACACTGTAGAGAAACCGTGCTTTAGCTTCCGTGGACGTCTCTGTGCGAGGAAGCAGTTTAGGGTGTACTGTGGGTGAGAGCCTGGGGGAGGGTTCCATTTCGTAAAATCGAGGGAGAGACAGGCCGGACAGAAGGCAGCTCTCAACTCACATCATGCTTATGGGGCTGGTACCGTTGCCCCGGGTGTGCCTGCAGGCTGAAAGTCAGCCACCTAACTCGAAGGAAAAACTCGGTAGGGAATCCGTGCTTCAGCTAAGCAGCCGCTCCTGAGGGTGTAAGCATTTTGTTTTGTGCGAGCGTGAGAGCAGTGCAAGGGAGTCCCAAACGTAATTCCGGGGGAGCCTGAGGCCGTTGCAAGGGGCAGCACACGACTCCCCACTTGTTTCCTCAAGCTAGCACCGAGGCCCCACT
This sequence comes from Mirounga angustirostris, assembly GCF_029215605.1. Taxonomy (NCBI): domain Eukaryota; kingdom Metazoa; phylum Chordata; class Mammalia; order Carnivora; family Phocidae; genus Mirounga; species Mirounga angustirostris. Next base: position 34,522 of record NW_026991997.1, on the reverse strand, counting down.
TTTGCATGGAAGTCTAATCGCTTGCGTTCTAACTCGAAGAAACCACAGTGAACAGACACCGTGCTTTAGCTACCTGAGACCTCTCTGTGGGAGGAAGCAGCTTAGGCTGCACAATGGGTGAGAGCCTGGGGCCGGGTTCCATACGTAAAATCGAGGGAGAGACAGGCCGGTGCAGAAGGAAGCTGTCAGCTCCACCTGTTGTTTACGAGGCTGGTACCGTTGCCCCGTGTGTGCGTGCAGGCCTAGAGGCAACCCCCTAACTCGAAGCCACAACTCTGGTGAGAATCCGCGCTTCAGCTCCAATAGCCGTTCCCGAGGGTGGAAGCATTTTGCTGTGGGAATGCGTGAGAGCACTGCAAGGGAGTCCGAGAGCATTTTCGAAGTGAGGCTCAGGCCCCGGAAGAAGGCAGAACACGACTCCCCGCTTGCTTCATGAAGCTAGCGCTGCGGCCCCACTTTTGCATGGAAGTCTAATCGCTGGCACTCTTATTGGAAAAACAATACGACGGAGAAACCGCGCTTTAGCTACCATCCACCTCTGTGAGGCAGGAAGCAGTTTCCTGGCTACCGTGGGTGAGAGCCTGGGGAACGGTTTCCTCCCGTGCAAGCGAGGGAGAAGAAGTCCGGGCCAGAAGGCACCTCTTGACCCAGCTCTTGGTACCCGAAGCTAACACTACTGCTCCACGTGTGCAGAGGAATGCTCAGTGCTCCACACGGACGTGGCACAAACAAGCCTGTAGAGAATCCCAGCTTCAGCTCATTCGCCTCTCCACGGGGTGGCAGCATTTTCCACTCTGCTGGAGGGCAAACCTGGGGAATGAGTCCCAGCAGAATTCCGAGGGAGAAATAAGCATGGGCAGAAGGCCCCTCTCCACTCAGCTCTTGTTTCGGGAACCCTAGATCGGCTCTCCCGTGTGTGCGTGGAGTCCTAACTGCCGTCCACCCAACGCAAAGGAACAAAACTGTAGAGAACCCTTGCCTCAGCAAAGATCGCCCTTCTTGAGCGTGAGCTTCATCAATTGTGTGTTTTTGTGAAAGCTTGAGAAATGGAACATAGATGTAACTCTGAGTGAGACGCAGGAGTGTAAGGAAGGCTGCTGTCGACTCACCTCTTGGTTTAGGAGATTAGCACTGCTGTACCCTGTGTGCCTGGATGCCTAGTTACCAGGCTCCCAACGCCAAGAATCAATGCTACGGGCTTACTGCGCTGCGGTTAACTTTGCCGCTCCTGAAGCTGGAGTCCGTTCACCGTGTTCTTGCGTGAGACGCCGCGGAAAGGGTCCCATACGTGAAAGGGAGTGAGAAACAGGCCGGTGCGCGAGGCAGCTTCAACACACCTCTTGTTGATGAGGCTAGGACCCGGGCCCCGGGTGTGCCTGCAGGCCTAAAGCCAACCACCTCACTCAAAGGAACAACTCTGTAGAGAATGCCTGCTTCGACTGAAAGAGCCATGCCTGAGGGTAGACGCATTTTGCTGTGTGCATGCGTGAGCGCACTGCAAGTGAGTTCAAAGGAGCATTTTCCGTGTGAGGTTCAGGCCCCGGCAGAAGGCAGGACACGACTCCCCACTTGTTTCATGAAGCTAGCACTGCGGCCCCACTCTGGCATGGAAGGCTAATCGCTAGCGTTCCAACTGGGAGAAACAACACTGGAGGGAAACCGTGCTTTAGCTACCGTCGACCTCTCTGTGAGAGGAAGCAGGGTAGGGTGTGGGTGAGAGCCTGTGGGTCAGAGCCTGGGGACGGGTTCCATTACGTAAAATCGTGGGAGAGACAGGCCGGTGCCGAAGGCAGCCCTCAACTCACATCAGGCTTATGGGGCTAGTACCGATGCCCCGGGTGTGCGTGGAGGCTTAAAGACAACCGCCTAACTCGAAGGAGAGACTCGGTAGAGAATCCGGGCTTCAGCTAAAACAGCCGCTCCTGAGGGGGGAAGCATGTTGTGGTGTGCGTGCATGAGAGCACTGCAAGGGAGCCCAAAGCTTCTTGTCAGTGAGACTCAGGCCCCAAGCAGAAGGCAGAACACGACTGCCCGTGTGTTTGTCCTAGCCAGCGCTGCGGCCCTACCTTTGCATGGGAGTCTAAAGGCTAGCGTTCTAACTCGAAGAAACAACAGTGTACAGAAGCCGTGCTTTAGCTCCCGCGGCCTCTCTGTGGGAGGAAGCCGTTTAGGGTGTACTGTGGTTGAGAGCCTGGGGCCGGGTTCCGCACGTAAAATCGAGGGAGAGACAGGCCGGTGCAGAAGGAAGCTGTCAGCTCCCCTCCTGTTTACGAGGCTAGTACCGTTGCCCCGTGTGCGCCTGCAGGCCTAAAGCCAACCACCTGAGTGGAAGGAACACCTCTAGAGAGAATTCCTGCTGCAGCGAACATAGGCATTCCGGTGGCTGGAAGCATTTTGCTGTGTGCCTCTGCGTGAGCGCCCTGCAAGTGAGTCCAAAACCGTTTTCCGTGTGAGACTCGGGCCCCGGCAGTAGGCAGAACACGACTCCCCACTTGTTCCATGGAGCTAGCAGTGCGGCCCCACTTTTGCATGCACGTCTAATAGCTAGCGCTCTAACTGGGAGAAACAACACTGTAGAGAAACGGTGCTTGGGCTCCCGTCGACCTCTCCTGTGCGAGGAAGCAGTGGAGGGTGTACGGTGGGTGAGAGCCTGGGGACGGGTTCCATTTTGTAAAATCGGGCGAGAGACAAGGCCGGTACAGAAGGCAGCTCTCAACTCACATCATGGTTATGGGGCTGGTACCGTTGCCCCGGGTGTGCCTGCAGGCTCAAAGACAGCCACCTAACTCGAAGGCAAAACTCGGCAGAGAATGCGTGCTTCAGCTAAAACAGCCGCTTCTGAGGGTGGAAGCATTTTGTTGTGTGCGTGCGTGAGAGCACTGCAAGGGCGTCCCACATCTAATTCCGAGGGAGCCTCAGGCTGCTGCAGGAGGCAGCACTCGACTCCCCACTTGTATCATCAGGCTAGCACTGAGGCCCCACTGTTGCGTGGAAGTCCAATCCCTTGCGTTCTGCCTCGAAGCAAAAACGGTGTACACACACCGTGCTTTAGCTACCTTAGACCTTTCTGTGCGAGGAAGCATGTTAGGCTGCACAATGGGTGAGAGCCTGGGGCCGGGTTCCACACGTAAACTCGAGGGACAGACAGGCCGGTGCAGAAGGAAGCTGTCAGCTCCCCTCTTGTTTACGAGGCTAGTACCGTTGCCCCGTGTGCGCCTGCAGGCCTAAAGCCAACCACCTAAGTGGAAGGCACACCTCTAGAGAGAATTCCTGCTGCAGCGAACATAGGCATTCCTGCGGCTGGAAGCATTTTGCTGTGTGCCTCTGCGTGAGCGCCCTGCAAGTGAGTCCAAAACCGTTTTCCGTGTGAGACTCGGGCCCCGGCAGTAGGCAGAACACGACTCCCCACTTGTTCCGTGGAGCTAGCAGTGCGGCCCCACTTTTGCATGCACGTCTAATAGCTAGCGCTCTAACTGGGAGAAACAACACTGTAGAGAAACCGTGCTTTAGCTTCCGTGGACGTCTCTGTGCGAGGAAGCAGTTTAGGGTGTACGGTGGGTGAGAGCCTGGGGGAGGGTTCCATTTCGTAAAATCGAGGGAGAGACAGGCCGGACAGAAGGCAGCTCTCAACTCACATCATGCTTATGGGGCTGGTACCGTTGCCCCGGGTGTGCCTGCAGGCTGAAAGTCAGCCACCTAACTCGAAGGAAAAACCCGGTGGGGAATCCGTGCTTCAGCTAAGCAGCCGCTCCTGAGGGTGTAAGCATTTTGTTTTGTGCGAGCGTGAGAGCAGTGCAAGGGAGTCCCAAACGTAATTCCGGGGGAGCCTGAGGCCGTTGCAAGGGGCAGCACACGACTCCCCACTTGTTTCCTCAAGCTAGCACCGAGGCCCCACTTTTGCATGGAAGTCTAATCGCTTGCGTTCTAACTCGAAGAAACCACAGTGAACAGACACCGTGCTTTAGCTACCTGAGACCTCTCTGTGGGAGGAAGCAGCTTAGGCTGCACAATGGGTGAGAGCCTGGGGCCGGGTTCCATACGTAAAATCGAGGGAGAGACAGGCCGGTGCAGAAGGAAGCTGTCAGCTCCACCTGTTGTTTACGAGGCTGGTACCGTTGCCCCGTGTGTGCGTGCAGGCCTAGAGGCAACCCCCTAACTCGAAGCCACAACTCTGGTGAGAATCCGCGCTTCAGCTCCAATAGCCGTTCCCGAGGGTGGAAGCATTTTGCTGTGGGAATGCGTGAGAGCACTGCAAGGGAGTCCGAGAGCATTTTCGAAGTGAGGCTCAGGCCCCGGAAGAAGGCAGAACACGACTCCCCGCTTGCTTCATGAAGCTAGCGCTGCGGCCCCACTTTTGCATGGAAGTCTAATCGCTGGCACTCTTATTGGAAAAACAATACGACGGAGAAACCGCGCTTTAGCTACCATCCACCTCTGTGAGGCAGGAAGCAGTTTCCTGGCTACCGTGGGTGAGAGCCTGGGGAACGGTTTCCTCCCGTGCAAGCGAGGGAGAAGAAGTCCGGGCCAGAAGGCACCTCTTGACCCAGCTCTTGGTACCCGAAGCTAACACTACTGCTCCACGTGTGCAGAGGAATGCTCAGTGCTCCACACGGACGTGGCACAAAGAAGCCTGTAGAGAATCCCAGCTTCAGCTCATTCGCCTCTCCACGGGGTGGCAGCATTTTCCACTCTGCTGGAGGGCAAACCTGGGGAATGAGTCCCAGCAGAATTCCGAGGGAGAAATAAGCATGGGCAGAAGGCCCCTCTCCACTCAGCTCTTGTTTCGGGAACCCTAGATCGGCTCTCCCGTGTGTGCGTGGAGTCCTAACTGCCGTCCACCCAACGCAAAGGAACAAAACTGTAGAGAACCCTTGCCTCAGCAAAGATCGCCCTTCTTGAGCGTGAGCTTCATCAATTGTGTGTTTTTTGTGAAAGCTTGAGAAATGGAACATAGATGTAACTCTGAGTGAGACGCAGGAGTGTAAGGAAGGCTGCTGTCGACTCACCTCTTGGTTTAGGAGATTAGCACTGCTGTACCCTGTGTGCCTGGATGCCTAGTTACCAGGCTCCCAACGCCAAGAATCAATGCTACGGGCTTACTGCGCTGTGGTTAACTTTGCCGTTCCTGAAGCTGGAGTCCGTTCACCGTGTTCTTGCGTGAGACGCCGCGGAAAGGGTCCCATACGTGAAAGGGAGTGAGAAACAGGCCGGTGCGCGAGGCAGCTTCAACACACCTCTTGATGATGAGGCTAGGACCCGGGGCCCGGGTGTGCCTGCAGGCCTAAAGCCAACCACCTCACTCAAAGGAACAACTCTGTAGAGAATGCCTGCTTCGACTGAAAGAGCCATGCCTGAGGGTGGACGCATTTTGCTGTGTGCATGCGTGAGCGCACTGCAAGTGAGTTCAAAAGAGCATTTTCCGTGTGAGATTCAGGCCCCGGCAGAAGGCAGGACACGACTCCCCACTTGTTTCATGAAGCTAGCACTGCGGCCCCACTCTGGCATGGAAGGCTAATCGCTAGCGTTCCAACTGGGAGAAACAACACTGGAGGGAAACCGTGCTTTAGCTACCGTCGACCTCTCTGTGAGAGGAAGCAGGGTAGGGTGTGGGTGAGAGCCTGTGGGTCAGAGCCTGGGGACGGGTTCCATTACGTAAAATCGTGGGAGAGACAGGCCGGTGCCGAAGGCAGCCCTCAACTCACATCATGCTTATGGGGCTAGTACCGATGCCCCGGGTGTGCGTGGAGGCTTAAAGACAACCGCCTAACTCGAAGGAGAGACTCGGTAGAGAATCCGGGCTTCAGCTAAAACAGCCGCTCCTGAGGGGGGAAGCATGTTGTGGTGTGCGTGCATGAGAGCACTGCAAGGGAGCCCAAAGCTTCTTGTCAGTGAGACTCAGGCCCCAGCAGAAGGCAGAACACGACTGCCCGTGTGTTTGTCCTAGCCAGCGCTGCGGCCCTACCTTTGCATGGAAGTCTAAAGGCTAGCGTTCTAACTCGAAGAAACAACAGTGTACAGAAGCCGTGCTTTAGCTCCCGCGGCCTCTCTGTGGGAGGAAGCCGTTTAGGGTGTACTGTGGTTGAGAGCCTGGGGCCGGGTTCCGCACGTAAAATCGAGGGAGAGACAGGCCGGTGCAGAAGGAAGCTGTCAGCTCCCCTCCTGTTTACGAGGCTAGTACCGTTGCCCCGTGTGCGCCTGCAGGCCTAAAGCCAACCACCTGAGTGGAAGGAACACCTCTAGAGAGAATTCCTGCTGCAGCGAACATAGGCATTCCGGTGGCTGGAAGCATTTTGCTGTGTGCCTCTGCGTGAGCGCCCTGCAAGTGAGTCCAAAACCGTTTTCCGTGTGAGACTCGGGCCCCGGCAGTAGGCAGAACACGACTCCCCACTTGTTCCATGGAGCTAGCAGTGCGGCCCCACTTTTGCATGCACGTCTAATAGCTAGCGCTCTAACTGGGAGAAACAACACTGTAGAGAAACGGTGCTTGGGCTCCCGTCGACCTCTCCTGTGCGAGGAAGCAGTGGAGGGTGTACGGTGGGTGAGAGCCTGGGGACGGGTTCCATTTTGTAAAATCGGGCGAGAGACAAGGCCGGTACAGAAGGCAGCTCTCAACTCACATCATGGTTATGGGGCTGGTACCGTTGCCCCGGGTGTGCCTGCAGGCTCAAAGACAGCCACCTAACTCGAAGGCAAAACTCGGCAGAGAATGCGTGCTTCAGCTAAAACAGCCGCTTCTGAGGGTGGAAGCATTTTGTTGTGTGCGTGCGTGAGAGCACTGCAAGGGCGTCCCACATCTAATTCCGAGGGAGCCTCAGGCTGCTGCAGGAGGCAGCACTCGACTCCCCACTTGTATCATCAGGCTAGCACTGAGGCCCCACTGTTGCGTGGAAGTCCAATCCCTTGCGTTCTGCCTCGAAGCAAAAACGGTGTACACACACCGTGCTTTAGCTACCTTAGACCTTTCTGTGCGAGGAAGCATGTTAGGCTGCACAATGGGTGAGAGCCTGGGGCCGGGTTCCACACGTAAACTCGAGGGAGAGACAGGCCGGTGCAGAAGGAAGCTGTCAGCTCCCCTCTTGTTTACGAGGCTAGTACCGTTGCCCCGTGTGCGCCTGCAGGCCTAAGGCCAACCACCTCAGTGGAAGGCACACCTCTAGAGAGAATTCCTGCTGCAGCGAACATAGGCATTCCTGTGGCTGGAAGCATTTTGCTGTGTGCCTCTGCGTGAGCGCCCTGCAAGTGAGTCCAAAACCGTTTTCCGTGTGAGACTCGGGCCCCGGCAGTAGGCAGAACACGACTCCCCACTTGTTCCGTGGAGCTAGCAGTGCGGCCCCACTTTTGCATGCACGTCTAATAGCTAGCGCTCTAACTGGGAGAAACAACACTGTAGAGAAACCGTGCTTTAGCTTCCGTGGACGTCTCTGTGCGAGGAAGCAGTTTAGGGTGTACTGTGGGTGAGAGCCTGGGGGAGGGTTCCATTTCGTAAAATCGAGGGAGAGACAGGCCGGACAGAAGGCAGCTCTCAACTCACATCATGCTTATGGGGCTGGTACCGTTGCCCCGGGTGTGCCTGCAGGCTGAAAGTCAGCCACCTAACTCGAAGGAAAAACTCGGTAGGGAATCCGTGCTTCAGCTAAGCAGCCGCTCCTGAGGGTGTAAGCATTTTGTTTTGTGCGAGCGTGAGAGCAGTGCAAGGGAGTCCCAAACGTAATTCCGGGGGAGCCTGAGGCCGTTGCAAGGGGCAGCACACGACTCCCCACTTGTTTCCTCAAGCTAGCACCGAGGCCCCACTTTTGCATGGAAGTCTAATCGCTTGCGTTCTAACTCGAAGAAACCACAGTGAACAGACACCGTGCTTTAGCTACCTGAGACCTCTCTGTGGGAGGAAGCAGCTTAGGCTGCACAATGGGTGAGAGCCTGGGGCCGGGTTCCATACGTAAAATCGAGGGAGAGACAGGCCGGTGCAGAAGGAAGCTGTCAGCTCCACCTGTTGTTTACGAGGCTGGTACCGTTGCCCCGTGTGTGCGTGCAGGCCTAGAGGCAACCCCCTAACTCGAAGCCACAACTCTGGTGAGAATCCGCGCTTCAGCTCCAATAGCCGTTCCCGAGGGTGGAAGCATTTTGCTGTGGGAATGCGTGAGAGCACTGCAAGGGAGTCCGAGAGCATTTTCGAAGTGAGGCTCAGGCCCCGGAAGAAGGCAGAACACGACTCCCCGCTTGCTTCATGAAGCTAGCGCTGCGGCCCCACTTTTGCATGGAAGTCTAATCGCTGGCACTCTTATTGGAAAAACAATACGACGGAGAAACCGCGCTTTAGCTACCATCCACCTCTGTGAGGCAGGAAGCAGTTTCCTGGCTACCGTGGGTGAGAGCCTGGGGAACGGTTTCCTCCCGTGCAAGCGAGGGAGAAGAAGTCCGGGCCAGAAGGCACCTCTTGACCCAGCTCTTGGTACCCGAAGCTAACACTACTGCTCCACGTGTGCAGAGGAATGCTCAGTGCTCCACACGGACGTGGCACAAAGAAGCCTGTAGAGAATCCCAGCTTCAGCTCATTCGCCTCTCCACGGGGTGGCAGCATTTTCCACTCTGCTGGAGGGCAAACCTGGGGAATGAGTCCCAGCAGAATTCCGAGGGAGAAATAAGCATGGGCAGAAGGCCCCTCTCCACTCAGCTCTTGTTTCGGGAACCCTAGATCGGCTCTCCCGTGTGTGCGTGGAGTCCTAACTGCCGTCCACCCAACGCAAAGGAACAAAACTGTAGAGAACCCTTGCCTCAGCAAAGATCGCCCTTCTTGAGCGTGAGCTTCATCAATTGTGTGTTTTTTGTGAAAGCTTGAGAAATGGAACATAGATGTAACTCTGAGTGAGACGCAGGAGTGTAAGGAAGGCTGCTGTCGACTCACCTCTTGGTTTAGGAGATTAGCACTGCTGTACCCTGTGTGCCTGGATGCCTAGTTACCAGGCTCCCAACGCCAAGAATCAATGCTACGGGCTTACTGCGCTGTGGTTAACTTTGCCGTTCCTGAAGCTGGAGTCCGTTCACCGTGTTCTTGCGTGAGACGCCGCGGAAAGGGTCCCATACGTGAAAGGGAGTGAGAAACAGGCCGGTGCGCGAGGCAGCTTCAACACACCTCTTGATGATGAGGCTAGGACCCGGGGCCCGGGTGTGCCTGCAGGCCTAAAGCCAACCACCTCACTCAAAGGAACAACTCTGTAGAGAATGCCTGCTTCGACTGAAAGAGCCATGCCTGAGGGTGGACGCATTTTGCTGTGTGCATGCGTGAGCGCACTGCAAGTGAGTTCAAAAGAGCATTTTCCGTGTGAGATTCAGGCCCCGGCAGAAGGCAGGACACGACTCCCCACTTGTTTCATGAAGCTAGCACTGCGGCCCCACTCTGGCATGGAAGGCTAATCGCTAGCGTTCCAACTGGGAGAAACAACACTGGAGGGAAACCGTGCTTTAGCTACCGTCGACCTCTCTGTGAGAGGAAGCAGGGTAGGGTGTGGGTGAGAGCCTGTGGGTCAGAGCCTGGGGACGGGTTCCATTACGTAAAATCGTGGGAGAGACAGGCCGGTGCCGAAGGCAGCCCTCAACTCACATCATGCTTATGGGGCTAGTACCGATGCCCCGGGTGTGCGTGGAGGCTTAAAGACAACCGCCTAACTCGAAGGAGAGACTCGGTAGAGAATCCGGGCTTCAGCTAAAACAGCCGCTCCTGAGGGGGGAAGCATGTTGTGGTGTGCGTGCATGAGAGCACTGCAAGGGAGCCCAAAGCTTCTTGTCAGTGAGACTCAGGCCCCAGCAGAAGGCAGAACACGACTGCCCGTGTGTTTGTCCTAGCCAGCGCTGCGGCCCTACCTTTGCATGGAAGTCTAAAGGCTAGCGTTCTAACTCGAAGAAACAACAGTGTACAGAAGCCGTGCTTTAGCTCCCGCGGCCTCTCTGTGGGAGGAAGCCGTTTAGGGTGTACTGTGGTTGAGAGCCTGGGGCCGGGTTCCGCACGTAAAATCGAGGGAGAGACAGGCCGGTGCAGAAGGAAGCTGTCAGCTCCCCTCCTGTTTACGAGGCTAGTACCGTTGCCCCGTGTGCGCCTGCAGGCCTAAAGCCAACCACCTGAGTGGAAGGAACACCTCTAGAGAGAATTCCTGCTGCAGCGAACATAGGCATTCCGGTGGCTGGAAGCATTTTGCTGTGTGCCTCTGCGTGAGCGCCCTGCAAGTGAGTCCAAAACCGTTTTCCGTGTGAGACTCGGGCCCCGGCAGTAGGCAGAACACGACTCCCCACTTGTTCCATGGAGCTAGCAGTGCGGCCCCACTTTTGCATGCACGTCTAATAGCTAGCGCTCTAACTGGGAGAAACAACACTGTAGAGAAACGGTGCTTGGGCTCCCGTCGACCTCTCCTGTGCGAGGAAGCAGTGGAGGGTGTACGGTGGGTGAGAGCCTGGGGACGGGTTCCATTTTGTAAAATCGGGCGAGAGACAAGGCCGGTACAGAAGGCAGCTCTCAACTCACATCATGGTTATGGGGCTGGTACCGTTGCCCCGGGTGTGCCTGCAGGCTCAAAGACAGCCACCTAACTCGAAGGCAAAACTCGGCAGAGAATGCGTGCTTCAGCTAAAACAGCCGCTTCTGAGGGTGGAAGCATTTTGTTGTGTGCGTGCGTGAGAGCACTGCAAGGGCGTCCCACATCTAATTCCGAGGGAGCCTCAGGCTGCTGCAGGAGGCAGCACTCGACTCCCCACTTGTATCATCAGGCTAGCACTGAGGCCCCACTGTTGCGTGGAAGTCCAATCCCTTGCGTTCTGCCTCGAAGCAAAAACGGTGTACACACACCGTGCTTTAGCTACCTTAGACCTTTCTGTGCGAGGAAGCATGTTAGGCTGCACAATGGGTGAGAGCCTGGGGCCGGGTTCCACACGTAAACTCGAGGGAGAGACAGGCCGGTGCAGAAGGAAGCTGTCAGCTCCCCTCTTGTTTACGAGGCTAGTACCGTTGCCCCGTGTGCGCCTGCAGGCCTAAGGCCAACCACCTCAGTGGAAGGCACACCTCTAGAGAGAATTCCTGCTGCAGCGAACATAGGCATTCCTGTGGCTGGAAGCATTTTGCTGTGTGCCTCTGCGTGAGCGCCCTGCAAGTGAGTCCAAAACCGTTTTCCGTGTGAGACTCGGGCCCCGGCAGTAGGCAGAACACGACTCCCCACTTGTTCCGTGGAGCTAGCAGTGCGGCCCCACTTTTGCATGCACGTCTAATAGCTAGCGCTCTAACTGGGAGAAACAACACTGTAGAGAAACCGTGCTTTAGCTTCCGTGGACGTCTCTGTGCGAGGAAGCAGTTTAGGGTGTACTGTGGGTGAGAGCCTGGGGGAGGGTTCCATTTCGTAAAATCGAGGGAGAGACAGGCCGGACAGAAGGCAGCTCTCAACTCACATCATGCTTATGGGGCTGGTACCGTTGCCCCGGGTGTGCCTGCAGGCTGAAAGTCAGCCACCTAACTCGAAGGAAAAACTCGGTAGGGAATCCGTGCTTCAGCTAAGCAGCCGCTCCTGAGGGTGTAAGCATTTTGTTTTGTGCGAGCGTGAGAGCAGTGCAAGGGAGTCCCAAACGTAATTCCGGGGGAGCCTGAGGCCGTTGCAAGGGGCAGCACACGACTCCCCACTTGTTTCCTCAAGCTAGCACCGAGGCCCCACTTTTGCATGGAAGTCTAATCGCTTGCGTTCTAACTCGAAGAAACCACAGTGAACAGACACCGTGCTTTAGCTACCTGAGACCTCTCTGTGGGAGGAAGCAGCTTAGGCTGCACAATGGGTGAGAGCCTGGGGCCGGGTTCCATACGTAAAATCGAGGGAGAGACAGGCCGGTGCAGAAGGAAGCTGTCAGCTCCACCTGTTGTTTACGAGGCTGGTACCGTTGCCCCGTGTGTGCGTGCAGGCCTAGAGGCAACCCCCTAACTCGAAGCCACAACTCTGGTGAGAATCCGCGCTTCAGCTCCAATAGCCGTTCCCGAGGGTGGAAGCATTTTGCTGTGGGAATGCGTGAGAGCACTGCAAGGGAGTCCGAGAGCATTTTCGAAGTGAGGCTCAGGCCCCGGAAGAAGGCAGAACACGACTCCCCGCTTGCTTCATGAAGCTAGCGCTGCGGCCCCACTTTTGCATGGAAGTCTAATCGCTGGCACTCTTATTGGAAAAACAATACGACGGAGAAACCGCGCTTTAGCTACCATCCACCTCTGTGAGGCAGGAAGCAGTTTCCTGGCTACCGTGGGTGAGAGCCTGGGGAACGGTTTCCTCCCGTGCAAGCGAGGGAGAAGAAGTCCGGGCCAGAAGGCACCTCTTGACCCAGCTCTTGGTACCCGAAGCTAACACTACTGCTCCACGTGTGCAGAGGAATGCTCAGTGCTCCACACGGACGTGGCACAAAGAAGCCTGTAGAGAATCCCAGCTTCAGCTCATTCGCCTCTCCACGGGGTGGCAGCATTTTCCACTCTGCTGGAGGGCAAACCTGGGGAATGAGTCCCAGCAGAATTCCGAGGGAGAAATAAGCATGGGCAGAAGGCCCCTCTCCACTCAGCTCTTGTTTCGGGAACCCTAGATCGGCTCTCCCGTGTGTGCGTGGAGTCCTAACTGCCGTCCACCCAACGCAAAGGAACAAAACTGTAGAGAACCCTTGCCTCAGCAAAGATCGCCCTTCTTGAGCGTGAGCTTCATCAATTGTGTGTTTTTTGTGAAAGCTTGAGAAATGGAACATAGATGTAACTCTGAGTGAGACGCAGGAGTGTAAGGAAGGCTGCTGTCGACTCACCTCTTGGTTTAGGAGATTAGCACTGCTGTACCCTGTGTGCCTGGATGCCTAGTTACCAGGCTCCCAACGCCAAGAATCAATGCTACGGGCTTACTGCGCTGTGGTTAACTTTGCCGTTCCTGAAGCTGGAGTCCGTTCACCGTGTTCTTGCGTGAGACGCCGCGGAAAGGGTCCCATACGTGAAAGGGAGTGAGAAACAGGCCGGTGCGCGAGGCAGCTTCAACACACCTCTTGATGATGAGGCTAGGACCCGGGGCCCGGGTGTGCCTGCAGGCCTAAAGCCAACCACCTCACTCAAAGGAACAACTCTGTAGAGAATGCCTGCTTCGACTGAAAGAGCCATGCCTGAGGGTGGACGCATTTTGCTGTGTGCATGCGTGAGCGCACTGCAAGTGAGTTCAAAAGAGCATTTTCCGTGTGAGATTCAGGCCCCGGCAGAAGGCAGGACACGACTCCCCACTTGTTTCATGAAGCTAGCACTGCGGCCCCACTCTGGCATGGAAGGCTAATCGCTAGCGTTCCAACTGGGAGAAACAACACTGGAGGGAAACCGTGCTTTAGCTACCGTCGACCTCTCTGTGAGAGGAAGCAGGGTAGGGTGTGGGTGAGAGCCTGTGGGTCAGAGCCTGGGGACGGGTTCCATTACGTAAAATCGTGGGAGAGACAGGCCGGTGCCGAAGGCAGCCCTCAACTCACATCATGCTTATGGGGCTAGTACCGATGCCCCGGGTGTGCGTGGAGGCTTAAAGACAACCGCCTAACTCGAAGGAGAGACTCGGTAGAGAATCCGGGCTTCAGCTAAAACAGCCGCTCCTGAGGGGGGAAGCATGTTGTGGTGTGCGTGCATGAGAGCACTGCAAGGGAGCCCAAAGCTTCTTGTCAGTGAGACTCAGGCCCCAGCAGAAGGCAGAACACGACTGCCCGTGTGTTTGTCCTAGCCAGCGCTGCGGCCCTACCTTTGCATGGAAGTCTAAAGGCTAGCGTTCTAACTCGAAGAAACAACAGTGTACAGAAGCCGTGCTTTAGCTCCCGCGGCCTCTCTGTGGGAGGAAGCCGTTTAGGGTGTACTGTGGTTGAGAGCCTGGGGCCGGGTTCCGCACGTAAAATCGAGGGAGAGACAGGCCGGTGCAGAAGGAAGCTGTCAGCTCCCCTCCTGTTTACGAGGCTAGTACCGTTGCCCCGTGTGCGCCTGCAGGCCTAAAGCCAACCACCTGAGTGGAAGGAACACCTCTAGAGAGAATTCCTGCTGCAGCGAACATAGGCATTCCGGTGGCTGGAAGCATTTTGCTGTGTGCCTCTGCGTGAGCGCCCTGCAAGTGAGTCCAAAACCGTTTTCCGTGTGAGACTCGGGCCCCGGCAGTAGGCAGAACACGACTCCCCACTTGTTCCATGGAGCTAGCAGTGCGGCCCCACTTTTGCATGCACGTCTAATAGCTAGCGCTCTAACTGGGAGAAACAACACTGTAGAGAAACGGTGCTTGGGCTCCCGTCGACCTCTCCTGTGCGAGGAAGCAGTGGAGGGTGTACGGTGGGTGAGAGCCTGGGGACGGGTTCCATTTTGTAAAATCGGGCGAGAGACAAGGCCGGTACAGAAGGCAGCTCTCAACTCACATCATGGTTATGGGGCTGGTACCGTTGCCCCGGGTGTGCCTGCAGGCTCAAAGACAGCCACCTAACTCGAAGGCAAAACTCGGCAGAGAATGCGTGCTTCAGCTAAAACAGCCGCTTCTGAGGGTGGAAGCATTTTGTTGTGTGCGTGCGTGAGAGCACTGCAAGGGCGTCCCACATCTAATTCCGAGGGAGCCTCAGGCTGCTGCAGGAGGCAGCACTCGACTCCCCACTTGTATCATCAGGCTAGCACTGAGGCCCCACTGTTGCGTGGAAGTCCAATCCCTTGCGTTCTGCCTCGAAGCAAAAACGGTGTACACACACCGTGCTTTAGCTACCTTAGACCTTTCTGTGCGAGGAAGCATGTTAGGCTGCACAATGGGTGAGAGCCTGGGGCCGGGTTCCACACGTAAACTCGAGGGACAGACAGGCCGGTGCAGAAGGAAGCTGTCAGCTCCCCTCTTGTTTACGAGGCTAGTACCGTTGCCCCGTGTGCGCCTGCAGGCCTAAAGCCAACCACCTCAGTGGAAGGCACACCTCTAGAGAGAATTCCTGCTGCAGCGAACATAGGCATTCCTGCGGCTGGAAGCATTTTGCTGTGTGCCTCTGCGTGAGCGCCCTGCAAGTGAGTCCAAAACCGTTTTCCGTGTGAGACTCGGGCCCCGGCAGTAGGCAGAACACGACTCCCCACTTGTTCCGTGGAGCTAGCAGTGCGGCCCCACTTTTGCATGCACGTCTAATAGCTAGCGCTCTAACTGGGAGAAACAACACTGTAGAGAAACCGTGCTTTAGCTTCCGTGGACGTCTCTGTGCGAGGAAGCAGTTTAGGGTGTACTGTGGGTGAGAGCCTGGGGGAGGGTTCCATTTCGTAAAATCGAGGGAGAGACAGGCCGGACAGAAGGCAGCTCTCAACTCACATCATGCTTATGGGGCTGGTACCGTTGCCCCGGGTGTGCCTGCAGGCTGAAAGTCAGCCACCTAACTCGAAGGAAAAACCCGGTGGGGAATCCGTGCTTCAGCTAAGCAGCCGCTCCTGAGGGTGTAAGCATTTTGTTTTGTGCGAGCGTGAGAGCAGTGCAAGGGAGTCCCAAACGTAATTCCGGGGGAGCCTGAGGCCGTTGCAAGGGGCAGCACACGACTCCCCACTTGTTTCCTCAAGCTAGCACCGAGGCCCCACTTTTGCATGGAAGTCTAATCGCTTGCGTTCTAACTCGAAGAAACCACAGTGAACAGACACCGTGCTTTAGCTACCTGAGACCTCTCTGTGGGAGGAAGCAGCTTAGGCTGCACAATGGGTGAGAGCCTGGGGCCGGGTTCCATACGTAAAATCGAGGGAGAGACAGGCCGGTGCAGAAGGAAGCTGTCAGCTCCACCTGTTGTTTACGAGGCTGGTACCGTTGCCCCGTGTGTGCGTGCAGGCCTAGAGGCAACCCCCTAACTCGAAGCCACAACTCTGGTGAGAATCCGCGCTTCAGCTCCAATAGCCGTTCCCGAGGGTGGAAGCATTTTGCTGTGGGAATGCGTGAGAGCACTGCAAGGGAGTCCGAGAGCATTTTCGAAGTGAGGCTCAGGCCCCGGAAGAAGGCAGAACACGACTCCCCGCTTGCTTCATGAAGCTAGCGCTGCGGCCCCACTTTTGCATGGAAGTCTAATCGCTGGCACTCTTATTGGAAAAACAATACGACGGAGAAACCGCGCTTTAGCTACCATCCACCTCTGTGAGGCAGGAAGCAGTTTCCTGGCTACCGTGGGTGAGAGCCTGGGGAACGGTTTCCTCCCGTGCAAGCGAGGGAGAAGAAGTCCGGGCCAGAAGGCACCTCTTGACCCAGCTCTTGGTACCCGAAGCTAACACTACTGCTCCACGTGTGCAGAGGAATGCTCAGTGCTCCACACGGACGTGGCACAAAGAAGCCTGTAGAGAATCCCAGCTTCAGCTCATTCGCCTCTCCACGGGGTGGCAGCATTTTCCACTCTGCTGGAGGGCAAACCTGGGGAATGAGTCCCAGCAGAATTCCGAGGGAGAAATAAGCATGGGCAGAAGGCCCCTCTCCACTCAGCTCTTGTTTCGGGAACCCTAGATCGGCTCTCCCGTGTGTGCGTGGAGTCCTAACTGCCGTCCACCCAACGCAAAGGAACAAAACTGTAGAGAACCCTTGCCTCAGCAAAGATCGCCCTTCTTGAGCGTGAGCTTCATCAATTGTGTGTTTTTTGTGAAAGCTTGAGAAATGGAACATAGATGTAACTCTGAGTGAGACGCAGGAGTGTAAGGAAGGCTGCTGTCGACTCACCTCTTGGTTTAGGAGATTAGCACTGCTGTACCCTGTGTGCCTGGATGCCTAGTTACCAGGCTCCCAACGCCAAGAATCAATGCTACGGGCTTACTGCGCTGTGGTTAACTTTGCCGTTCCTGAAGCTGGAGTCCGTTCACCGTGTTCTTGCGTGAGACGCCGCGGAAAGGGTCCCATACGTGAAAGGGAGTGAGAAACAGGCCGGTGCGCGAGGCAGCTTCAACACACCTCTTGATGATGAGGCTAGGACCCGGGGCCCGGGTGTGCCTGCAGGCCTAAAGCCAACCACCTCACTCAAAGGAACAACTCTGTAGAGAATGCCTGCTTCGACTGAAAGAGCCATGCCTGAGGGTGGACGCATTTTGCTGTGTGCATGCGTGAGCGCACTGCAAGTGAGTTCAAAAGAGCATTTTCCGTGTGAGATTCAGGCCCCGGCAGAAGGCAGGACACGACTCCCCACTTGTTTCATGAAGCTAGCACTGCGGCCCCACTCTGGCATGGAAGGCTAATCGCTAGCGTTCCAACTGGGAGAAACAACACTGGAGGGAAACCGTGCTTTAGCTACCGTCGACCTCTCTGTGAGAGGAAGCAGGGTAGGGTGTGGGTGAGAGCCTGTGGGTCAGAGCCTGGGGACGGGTTCCATTACGTAAAATCGTGGGAGAGACAGGCCGGTGCCGAAGGCAGCCCTCAACTCACATCATGCTTATGGGGCTAGTACCGATGCCCCGGGTGTGCGTGGAGGCTTAAAGACAACCGCCTAACTCGAAGGAGAGACTCGGTAGAGAATCCGGGCTTCAGCTAAAACAGCCGCTCCTGAGGGGGGAAGCATGTTGTGGTGTGCGTGCATGAGAGCACTGCAAGGGAGCCCAAAGCTTCTTGTCAGTGAGACTCAGGCCCCAGCAGAAGGCAGAACACGACTGCCCGTGTGTTTGTCCTAGCCAGCGCTGCGGCCCTACCTTTGCATGGAAGTCTAAAGGCTAGCGTTCTAACTCGAAGAAACAACAGTGTACAGAAGCCGTGCTTTAGCTCCCGCGGCCTCTCTGTGGGAGGAAGCCGTTTAGGGTGTACTGTGGTTGAGAGCCTGGGGCCGGGTTCCGCACGTAAAATCGAGGGAGAGACAGGCCGGTGCAGAAGGAAGCTGTCAGCTCCCCTCCTGTTTACGAGGCTAGTACCGTTGCCCCGTGTGCGCCTGCAGGCCTAAAGCCAACCACCTGAGTGGAAGGAACACCTCTAGAGAGAATTCCTGCTGCAGCGAACATAGGCATTCCGGTGGCTGGAAGCATTTTGCTGTGTGCCTCTGCGTGAGCGCCCTGCAAGTGAGTCCAAAACCGTTTTCCGTGTGAGACTCGGGCCCCGGCAGTAGGCAGAACACGACTCCCCACTTGTTCCATGGAGCTAGCAGTGCGGCCCCACTTTTGCATGCACGTCTAATAGCTAGCGCTCTAACTGGGAGAAACAACACTGTAGAGAAACGGTGCTTGGGCTCCCGTCGACCTCTCCTGTGCGAGGAAGCAGTGGAGGGTGTACGGTGGGTGAGAGCCTGGGGACGGGTTCCATTTTGTAAAATCGGGCGAGAGACAAGGCCGGTACAGAAGGCAGCTCTCAACTCACATCATGGTTATGGGGCTGGTACCGTTGCCCCGGGTGTGCCTGCAGGCTCAAAGACAGCCACCTAACTCGAAGGCAAAACTCGGCAGAGAATGCGTGCTTTAGCTAAAACAGCCGCTTCTGAGGGTGGAAGCATTTTGTTGTGTGCGTGCGTGAGAGCACTGCAAGGGCGTCCCACATCTAATTCCGAGGGAGCCTCAGGCTGCTGCAGGAGGCAGCACTCGACTCCCCACTTGTATCATCAGGCTAGCACTGAGGCCCCACTGTTGCGTGGAAGTCCAATCCCTTGCGTTCTGCCTCGAAGCAAAAACGGTGTACACACACCGTGCTTTAGCTACCTTAGACCTTTCTGTGCGAGGAAGCATGTTAGGCTGCACAATGGGTGAGAGCCTGGGGCCGGGTTCCACACGTAAACTCGAGGGAGAGACAGGCCGGTGCAGAAGGAAGCTGTCAGCTCCCCTCTTGTTTACGAGGCTAGTACCGTTGCCCCGTGTGCGCCTGCAGGCCTAAAGCCAACCACCTCAGTGGAAGGCACACCTCTAGAGAGAATTCCTGCTGCAGCGAACATAGGCATTCCTGTGGCTGGAAGCATTTTGCTGTGTGCCTCTGCGTGAGCGCCCTGCAAGTGAGTCCAAAACCGTTTTCCGTGTGAGACTCGGGCCCCGGCAGTAGGCAGAACACGACTCCCCACTTGTTCCGTGGAGCTAGCAGTGCGGCCCCACTTTTGCATGCACGTCTAATAGCTAGCGCTCTAACTGGGAGAAACAACACTGTAGAGAAACCGTGCTTTAGCTTCCGTGGACGTCTCTGTGCGAGGAAGCAGTTTAGGGTGTACTGTGGGTGAGAGCCTGGGGGAGGGTTCCATTTCGTAAAATCGAGGGAGAGACAGGCCGGACAGAAGGCAGCTCTCAACTCACATCATGCTTATGGGGCTGGTACCGTTGCCCCGGGTGTGCCTGCAGGCTGAAAGTCAGCCACCTAACTCGAAGGAAAAACTCGGTAGGGAATCCGTGCTTCAGCTAAGCAGCCGCTCCTGAGGGTGTAAGCATTTTGTTTTGTGCGAGCGTGAGAGCAGTGCAAGGGAGTCCCAAACGTAATTCCGGGGGAGCCTGAGGCCGTTGCAAGGGGCAGCACACGACTCCCCACTTGTTTCCTCAAGCTAGCACCGAGGCCCCACTTTTGCATGGAAGTCTAATCGCTTGCGTTCTAACTCGAAGAAACCACAGTGAACAGACACCGTGCTTTAGCTACCTGAGACCTCTCTGTGGGAGGAAGCAGCTTAGGCTGCACAATGGGTGAGAGCCTGGGGCCGGGTTCCATACGTAAAATCGAGGGAGAGACAGGCCGGTGCAGAAGGAAGCTGTCAGCTCCACCTGTTGTTTACGAGGCTGGTACCGTTGCCCCGTGTGTGCGTGCAGGCCTAGAGGCAACCCCCTAACTCGAAGCCACAACTCTGGTGAGAATCCGCGCTTCAGCTCCAATAGCCGTTCCCGAGGGTGGAAGCATTTTGCTGTGGGAATGCGTGAGAGCACTGCAAGGGAGTCCGAGAGCATTTTCGAAGTGAGGCTCAGGCCCCGGAAGAAGGCAGAACACGACTCCCCGCTTGCTTCATGAAGCTAGCGCTGCGGCCCCACTTTTGCATGGAAGTCTAATCGCTGGCACTCTTATTGGAAAAACAATACGACGGAGAAACCGCGCTTTAGCTACCATCCACCTCTGTGAGGCAGGAAGCAGTTTCCTGGCTACCGTGGGTGAGAGCCTGGGGAACGGTTTCCTCCCGTGCAAGCGAGGGAGAAGAAGTCCGGGCCAGAAGGCACCTCTTGACCCAGCTCTTGGTACCCGAAGCTAACACTACTGCTCCACGTGTGCAGAGGAATGCTCAGTGCTCCACACGGACGTGGCACAAAGAAGCCTGTAGAGAATCCCAGCTTCAGCTCATTCGCCTCTCCACGGGGTGGCAGCATTTTCCACTCTGCTGGAGGGCAAACCTGGGGAATGAGTCCCAGCAGAATTCCGAGGGAGAAATAAGCATGGGCAGAAGGCCCCTCTCCACTCAGCTCTTGTTTCGGGAACCCTAGATCGGCTCTCCCGTGTGTGCGTGGAGTCCTAACTGCCGTCCACCCAACGCAAAGGAACAAAACTGTAGAGAACCCTTGCCTCAGCAAAGATCGCCCTTCTTGAGCGTGAGCTTCATCAATTGTGTGTTTTTTGTGAAAGCTTGAGAAATGGAACATAGATGTAACTCTGAGTGAGACGCAGGAGTGTAAGGAAGGCTGCTGTCGACTCACCTCTTGGTTTAGGAGATTAGCACTGCTGTACCCTGTGTGCCTGGATGCCTAGTTACCAGGCTCCCAACGCCAAGAATCAATGCTACGGGCTTACTGCGCTGTGGTTAACTTTGCCGTTCCTGAAGCTGGAGTCCGTTCACCGTGTTCTTGCGTGAGACGCCGCGGAAAGGGTCCCATACGTGAAAGGGAGTGAGAAACAGGCCGGTGCGCGAGGCAGCTTCAACACACCTCTTGATGATGAGGCTAGGACCCGGGGCCCGGGTGTGCCTGCAGGCCTAAAGCCAACCACCTCACTCAAAGGAACAACTCTGTAGAGAATGCCTGCTTCGACTGAAAGAGCCATGCCTGAGGGTGGACGCATTTTGCTGTGTGCATGCGTGAGCGCACTGCAAGTGAGTTCAAAAGAGCATTTTCCGTGTGAGATTCAGGCCCCGGCAGAAGGCAGGACACGACTCCCCACTTGTTTCATGAAGCTAGCACTGCGGCCCCACTCTGGCATGGAAGGCTAATCGCTAGCGTTCCAACTGGGAGAAACAACACTGGAGGGAAACCGTGCTTTAGCTACCGTCGACCTCTCTGTGAGAGGAAGCAGGGTAGGGTGTGGGTGAGAGCCTGTGGGTCAGAGCCTGGGGACGGGTTCCATTACGTAAAATCGTGGGAGAGACAGGCCGGTGCCGAAGGCAGCCCTCAACTCACATCATGCTTATGGGGCTAGTACCGATGCCCCGGGTGTGCGTGGAGGCTTAAAGACAACCGCCTAACTCGAAGGAGAGACTCGGTAGAGAATCCGGGCTTCAGCTAAAACAGCCGCTCCTGAGGGGGGAAGCATGTTGTGGTGTGCGTGCATGAGAGCACTGCAAGGGAGCCCAAAGCTTCTTGTCAGTGAGACTCAGGCCCCAGCAGAAGGCAGAACACGACTGCCCGTGTGTTTGTCCTAGCCAGCGCTGCGGCCCTACCTTTGCATGGAAGTCTAAAGGCTAGCGTTCTAACTCGAAGAAACAACAGTGTACAGAAGCCGTGCTTTAGCTCCCGCGGCCTCTCTGTGGGAGGAAGCCGTTTAGGGTGTACTGTGGTTGAGAGCCTGGGGCCGGGTTCCGCACGTAAAATCGAGGGAGAGACAGGCCGGTGCAGAAGGAAGCTGTCAGCTCCCCTCCTGTTTACGAGGCTAGTACCGTTGCCCCATGTGCGCCTGCAGG
Source organism: Mirounga angustirostris (assembly GCF_029215605.1). Classification (NCBI taxonomy): domain Eukaryota; kingdom Metazoa; phylum Chordata; class Mammalia; order Carnivora; family Phocidae; genus Mirounga; species Mirounga angustirostris. The sequence continues at coordinate 12,736 of NW_026991997.1, read as the reverse complement.
CCTAAAGCCAACCACCTGAGTGGAAGGAACACCTCTAGAGAGAATTCCTGCTGCAGCGAACATAGGCATTCCGGTGGCTGGAAGCATTTTGCTGTGTGCCTCTGCGTGAGCGCCCTGCAAGTGAGTCCAAAACCGTTTTCCGTGTGAGACTCGGGCCCCGGCAGTAGGCAGAACACGACTCCCCACTTGTTCCATGGAGCTAGCAGTGCGGCCCCACTTTTGCATGCACGTCTAATAGCTAGCGCTCTAACTGGGAGAAACAACACTGTAGAGAAACGGTGCTTGGGCTCCCGTCGACCTCTCCTGTGCGAGGAAGCAGTGGAGGGTGTACGGTGGGTGAGAGCCTGGGGACGGGTTCCATTTTGTAAAATCGGGCGAGAGACAAGGCCGGTACAGAAGGCAGCTCTCAACTCACATCATGGTTATGGGGCTGGTACCGTTGCCCCGGGTGTGCCTGCAGGCTCAAAGACAGCCACCTAACTCGAAGGCAAAACTCGGCAGAGAATGCGTGCTTCAGCTAAAACAGCCGCTTCTGAGGGTGGAAGCATTTTGTTGTGTGCGTGCGTGAGAGCACTGCAAGGGCGTCCCACATCTAATTCCGAGGGAGCCTCAGGCTGCTGCAGGAGGCAGCACTCGACTCCCCACTTGTATCATCAGGCTAGCACTGAGGCCCCACTGTTGCGTGGAAGTCCAATCCCTTGCGTTCTGCCTCGAAGCAAAAACGGTGTACACACACCGTGCTTTAGCTACCTTAGACCTTTCTGTGCGAGGAAGCATGTTAGGCTGCACAATGGGTGAGAGCCTGGGGCCGGGTTCCACACGTAAACTCGAGGGACAGACAGGCCGGTGCAGAAGGAAGCTGTCAGCTCCCCTCTTGTTTACGAGGCTAGTACCGTTGCCCCGTGTGCGCCTGCAGGCCTAAAGCCAACCACCTAAGTGGAAGGCACACCTCTAGAGAGAATTCCTGCTGCAGCGAACATAGGCATTCCTGCGGCTGGAAGCATTTTGCTGTGTGCCTCTGCGTGAGCGCCCTGCAAGTGAGTCCAAAACCGTTTTCCGTGTGAGACTCGGGCCCCGGCAGTAGGCAGAACACGACTCCCCACTTGTTCCGTGGAGCTAGCAGTGCGGCCCCACTTTTGCATGCACGTCTAATAGCTAGCGCTCTAACTGGGAGAAACAACACTGTAGAGAAACCGTGCTTTAGCTTCCGTGGACGTCTCTGTGCGAGGAAGCAGTTTAGGGTGTACTGTGGGTGAGAGCCTGGGGGAGGGTTCCATTTCGTAAAATCGAGGGAGAGACAGGCCGGACAGAAGGCAGCTCTCAACTCACATCATGCTTATGGGGCTGGTACCGTTGCCCCGGGTGTGCCTGCAGGCTGAAAGTCAGCCACCTAACTCGAAGGAAAAACTCGGTAGGGAATCCGTGCTTCAGCTAAGCAGCCGCTCCTGAGGGTGTAAGCATTTTGTTTTGTGCGAGCGTGAGAGCAGTGCAAGGGAGTCCCAAACGTAATTCCGGGGGAGCCTGAGGCCGTTGCAAGGGGCAGCACACGACTCCCCACTTGTTTCCTCAAGCTAGCACCGAGGCCCCACTTTTGCATGGAAGTCTAATCGCTTGCGTTCTAACTCGAAGAAACCACAGTGAACAGACACCGTGCTTTAGCTACCTGAGACCTCTCTGTGGGAGGAAGCAGCTTAGGCTGCACAATGGGTGAGAGCCTGGGGCCGGGTTCCATACGTAAAATCGAGGGAGAGACAGGCCGGTGCAGAAGGAAGCTGTCAGCTCCACCTGTTGTTTACGAGGCTGGTACCGTTGCCCCGTGTGTGCGTGCAGGCCTAGAGGCAACCCCCTAACTCGAAGCCACAACTCTGGTGAGAATCCGCGCTTCAGCTCCAATAGCCGTTCCCGAGGGTGGAAGCATTTTGCTGTGGGAATGCGTGAGAGCACTGCAAGGGAGTCCGAGAGCATTTTCGAAGTGAGGCTCAGGCCCCGGAAGAAGGCAGAACACGACTCCCCGCTTGCTTCATGAAGCTAGCGCTGCGGCCCCACTTTTGCATGGAAGTCTAATCGCTGGCACTCTTATTGGAAAAACAATACGACGGAGAAACCGCGCTTTAGCTACCATCCACCTCTGTGAGGCAGGAAGCAGTTTCCTGGCTACCGTGGGTGAGAGCCTGGGGAACGGTTTCCTCCCGTGCAAGCGAGGGAGAAGAAGTCCGGGCCAGAAGGCACCTCTTGACCCAGCTCTTGGTACCCGAAGCTAACACTACTGCTCCACGTGTGCAGAGGAATGCTCAGTGCTCCACACGGACGTGGCACAAACAAGCCTGTAGAGAATCCCAGCTTCAGCTCATTCGCCTCTCCACGGGGTGGCAGCATTTTCCACTCTGCTGGAGGGCAAACCTGGGGAATGAGTCCCAGCAGAATTCCGAGGGAGAAATAAGCATGGGCAGAAGGCCCCTCTCCACTCAGCTCTTGTTTCGGGAACCCTAGATCGGCTCTCCCGTGTGTGCGTGGAGTCCTAACTGCCGTCCACCCAACGCAAAGGAACAAAACTGTAGAGAACCCTTGCCTCAGCAAAGATCGCCCTTCTTGAGCGTGAGCTTCATCAATTGTGTGTTTTTGTGAAAGCTTGAGAAATGGAACATAGATGTAACTCTGAGTGAGACGCAGGAGTGTAAGGAAGGCTGCTGTCGACTCACCTCTTGGTTTAGGAGATTAGCACTGCTGTACCCTGTGTGCCTGGATGCCTAGTTACCAGGCTCCCAACGCCAAGAATCAATGCTACGGGCTTACTGCGCTGCGGTTAACTTTGCCGCTCCTGAAGCTGGAGTCCGTTCACCGTGTTCTTGCGTGAGACGCCGCGGAAAGGGTCCCATACGTGAAAGGGAGTGAGAAACAGGCCGGTGCGCGAGGCAGCTTCAACACACCTCTTGTTGATGAGGCTAGGACCCGGGCCCCGGGTGTGCCTGCAGGCCTAAAGCCAACCACCTCACTCAAAGGAACAACTCTGTAGAGAATGCCTGCTTCGACTGAAAGAGCCATGCCTGAGGGTAGACGCATTTTGCTGTGTGCATGCGTGAGCGCACTGCAAGTGAGTTCAAAGGAGCATTTTCCGTGTGAGGTTCAGGCCCCGGCAGAAGGCAGGACACGACTCCCCACTTGTTTCATGAAGCTAGCACTGCGGCCCCACTCTGGCATGGAAGGCTAATCGCTAGCGTTCCAACTGGGAGAAACAACACTGGAGGGAAACCGTGCTTTAGCTACCGTCGACCTCTCTGTGAGAGGAAGCAGGGTAGGGTGTGGGTGAGAGCCTGTGGGTCAGAGCCTGGGGACGGGTTCCATTACGTAAAATCGTGGGAGAGACAGGCCGGTGCCGAAGGCAGCCCTCAACTCACATCAGGCTTATGGGGCTAGTACCGATGCCCCGGGTGTGCGTGGAGGCTTAAAGACAACCGCCTAACTCGAAGGAGAGACTCGGTAGAGAATCCGGGCTTCAGCTAAAACAGCCGCTCCTGAGGGGGGAAGCATGTTGTGGTGTGCGTGCATGAGAGCACTGCAAGGGAGCCCAAAGCTTCTTGTCAGTGAGACTCAGGCCCCAAGCAGAAGGCAGAACACGACTGCCCGTGTGTTTGTCCTAGCCAGCGCTGCGGCCCTACCTTTGCATGGGAGTCTAAAGGCTAGCGTTCTAACTCGAAGAAACAACAGTGTACAGAAGCCGTGCTTTAGCTCCCGCGGCCTCTCTGTGGGAGGAAGCCGTTTAGGGTGTACTGTGGTTGAGAGCCTGGGGCCGGGTTCCGCACGTAAAATCGAGGGAGAGACAGGCCGGTGCAGAAGGAAGCTGTCAGCTCCCCTCCTGTTTACGAGGCTAGTACCGTTGCCCCGTGTGCGCCTGCAGGCCTAAAGCCAACCACCTGAGTGGAAGGAACACCTCTAGAGAGAATTCCTGCTGCAGCGAACATAGGCATTCCGGTGGCTGGAAGCATTTTGCTGTGTGCCTCTGCGTGAGCGCCCTGCAAGTGAGTCCAAAACCGTTTTCCGTGTGAGACTCGGGCCCCGGCAGTAGGCAGAACACGACTCCCCACTTGTTCCATGGAGCTAGCAGTGCGGCCCCACTTTTGCATGCACGTCTAATAGCTAGCGCTCTAACTGGGAGAAACAACACTGTAGAGAAACGGTGCTTGGGCTCCCGTCGACCTCTCCTGTGCGAGGAAGCAGTGGAGGGTGTACGGTGGGTGAGAGCCTGGGGACGGGTTCCATTTTGTAAAATCGGGCGAGAGACAAGGCCGGTACAGAAGGCAGCTCTCAACTCACATCATGGTTATGGGGCTGGTACCGTTGCCCCGGGTGTGCCTGCAGGCTCAAAGACAGCCACCTAACTCGAAGGCAAAACTCGGCAGAGAATGCGTGCTTCAGCTAAAACAGCCGCTTCTGAGGGTGGAAGCATTTTGTTGTGTGCGTGCGTGAGAGCACTGCAAGGGCGTCCCACATCTAATTCCGAGGGAGCCTCAGGCTGCTGCAGGAGGCAGCACTCGACTCCCCACTTGTATCATCAGGCTAGCACTGAGGCCCCACTGTTGCGTGGAAGTCCAATCCCTTGCGTTCTGCCTCGAAGCAAAAACGGTGTACACACACCGTGCTTTAGCTACCTTAGACCTTTCTGTGCGAGGAAGCATGTTAGGCTGCACAATGGGTGAGAGCCTGGGGCCGGGTTCCACACGTAAACTCGAGGGACAGACAGGCCGGTGCAGAAGGAAGCTGTCAGCTCCCCTCTTGTTTACGAGGCTAGTACCGTTGCCCCGTGTGCGCCTGCAGGCCTAAAGCCAACCACCTAAGTGGAAGGCACACCTCTAGAGAGAATTCCTGCTGCAGCGAACATAGGCATTCCTGCGGCTGGAAGCATTTTGCTGTGTGCCTCTGCGTGAGCGCCCTGCAAGTGAGTCCAAAACCGTTTTCCGTGTGAGACTCGGGCCCCGGCAGTAGGCAGAACACGACTCCCCACTTGTTCCGTGGAGCTAGCAGTGCGGCCCCACTTTTGCATGCACGTCTAATAGCTAGCGCTCTAACTGGGAGAAACAACACTGTAGAGAAACCGTGCTTTAGCTTCCGTGGACGTCTCTGTGCGAGGAAGCAGTTTAGGGTGTACGGTGGGTGAGAGCCTGGGGGAGGGTTCCATTTCGTAAAATCGAGGGAGAGACAGGCCGGACAGAAGGCAGCTCTCAACTCACATCATGCTTATGGGGCTGGTACCGTTGCCCCGGGTGTGCCTGCAGGCTGAAAGTCAGCCACCTAACTCGAAGGAAAAACCCGGTGGGGAATCCGTGCTTCAGCTAAGCAGCCGCTCCTGAGGGTGTAAGCATTTTGTTTTGTGCGAGCGTGAGAGCAGTGCAAGGGAGTCCCAAACGTAATTCCGGGGGAGCCTGAGGCCGTTGCAAGGGGCAGCACACGACTCCCCACTTGTTTCCTCAAGCTAGCACCGAGGCCCCACTTTTGCATGGAAGTCTAATCGCTTGCGTTCTAACTCGAAGAAACCACAGTGAACAGACACCGTGCTTTAGCTACCTGAGACCTCTCTGTGGGAGGAAGCAGCTTAGGCTGCACAATGGGTGAGAGCCTGGGGCCGGGTTCCATACGTAAAATCGAGGGAGAGACAGGCCGGTGCAGAAGGAAGCTGTCAGCTCCACCTGTTGTTTACGAGGCTGGTACCGTTGCCCCGTGTGTGCGTGCAGGCCTAGAGGCAACCCCCTAACTCGAAGCCACAACTCTGGTGAGAATCCGCGCTTCAGCTCCAATAGCCGTTCCCGAGGGTGGAAGCATTTTGCTGTGGGAATGCGTGAGAGCACTGCAAGGGAGTCCGAGAGCATTTTCGAAGTGAGGCTCAGGCCCCGGAAGAAGGCAGAACACGACTCCCCGCTTGCTTCATGAAGCTAGCGCTGCGGCCCCACTTTTGCATGGAAGTCTAATCGCTGGCACTCTTATTGGAAAAACAATACGACGGAGAAACCGCGCTTTAGCTACCATCCACCTCTGTGAGGCAGGAAGCAGTTTCCTGGCTACCGTGGGTGAGAGCCTGGGGAACGGTTTCCTCCCGTGCAAGCGAGGGAGAAGAAGTCCGGGCCAGAAGGCACCTCTTGACCCAGCTCTTGGTACCCGAAGCTAACACTACTGCTCCACGTGTGCAGAGGAATGCTCAGTGCTCCACACGGACGTGGCACAAAGAAGCCTGTAGAGAATCCCAGCTTCAGCTCATTCGCCTCTCCACGGGGTGGCAGCATTTTCCACTCTGCTGGAGGGCAAACCTGGGGAATGAGTCCCAGCAGAATTCCGAGGGAGAAATAAGCATGGGCAGAAGGCCCCTCTCCACTCAGCTCTTGTTTCGGGAACCCTAGATCGGCTCTCCCGTGTGTGCGTGGAGTCCTAACTGCCGTCCACCCAACGCAAAGGAACAAAACTGTAGAGAACCCTTGCCTCAGCAAAGATCGCCCTTCTTGAGCGTGAGCTTCATCAATTGTGTGTTTTTTGTGAAAGCTTGAGAAATGGAACATAGATGTAACTCTGAGTGAGACGCAGGAGTGTAAGGAAGGCTGCTGTCGACTCACCTCTTGGTTTAGGAGATTAGCACTGCTGTACCCTGTGTGCCTGGATGCCTAGTTACCAGGCTCCCAACGCCAAGAATCAATGCTACGGGCTTACTGCGCTGTGGTTAACTTTGCCGTTCCTGAAGCTGGAGTCCGTTCACCGTGTTCTTGCGTGAGACGCCGCGGAAAGGGTCCCATACGTGAAAGGGAGTGAGAAACAGGCCGGTGCGCGAGGCAGCTTCAACACACCTCTTGATGATGAGGCTAGGACCCGGGGCCCGGGTGTGCCTGCAGGCCTAAAGCCAACCACCTCACTCAAAGGAACAACTCTGTAGAGAATGCCTGCTTCGACTGAAAGAGCCATGCCTGAGGGTGGACGCATTTTGCTGTGTGCATGCGTGAGCGCACTGCAAGTGAGTTCAAAAGAGCATTTTCCGTGTGAGATTCAGGCCCCGGCAGAAGGCAGGACACGACTCCCCACTTGTTTCATGAAGCTAGCACTGCGGCCCCACTCTGGCATGGAAGGCTAATCGCTAGCGTTCCAACTGGGAGAAACAACACTGGAGGGAAACCGTGCTTTAGCTACCGTCGACCTCTCTGTGAGAGGAAGCAGGGTAGGGTGTGGGTGAGAGCCTGTGGGTCAGAGCCTGGGGACGGGTTCCATTACGTAAAATCGTGGGAGAGACAGGCCGGTGCCGAAGGCAGCCCTCAACTCACATCATGCTTATGGGGCTAGTACCGATGCCCCGGGTGTGCGTGGAGGCTTAAAGACAACCGCCTAACTCGAAGGAGAGACTCGGTAGAGAATCCGGGCTTCAGCTAAAACAGCCGCTCCTGAGGGGGGAAGCATGTTGTGGTGTGCGTGCATGAGAGCACTGCAAGGGAGCCCAAAGCTTCTTGTCAGTGAGACTCAGGCCCCAGCAGAAGGCAGAACACGACTGCCCGTGTGTTTGTCCTAGCCAGCGCTGCGGCCCTACCTTTGCATGGAAGTCTAAAGGCTAGCGTTCTAACTCGAAGAAACAACAGTGTACAGAAGCCGTGCTTTAGCTCCCGCGGCCTCTCTGTGGGAGGAAGCCGTTTAGGGTGTACTGTGGTTGAGAGCCTGGGGCCGGGTTCCGCACGTAAAATCGAGGGAGAGACAGGCCGGTGCAGAAGGAAGCTGTCAGCTCCCCTCCTGTTTACGAGGCTAGTACCGTTGCCCCGTGTGCGCCTGCAGGCCTAAAGCCAACCACCTGAGTGGAAGGAACACCTCTAGAGAGAATTCCTGCTGCAGCGAACATAGGCATTCCGGTGGCTGGAAGCATTTTGCTGTGTGCCTCTGCGTGAGCGCCCTGCAAGTGAGTCCAAAACCGTTTTCCGTGTGAGACTCGGGCCCCGGCAGTAGGCAGAACACGACTCCCCACTTGTTCCATGGAGCTAGCAGTGCGGCCCCACTTTTGCATGCACGTCTAATAGCTAGCGCTCTAACTGGGAGAAACAACACTGTAGAGAAACGGTGCTTGGGCTCCCGTCGACCTCTCCTGTGCGAGGAAGCAGTGGAGGGTGTACGGTGGGTGAGAGCCTGGGGACGGGTTCCATTTTGTAAAATCGGGCGAGAGACAAGGCCGGTACAGAAGGCAGCTCTCAACTCACATCATGGTTATGGGGCTGGTACCGTTGCCCCGGGTGTGCCTGCAGGCTCAAAGACAGCCACCTAACTCGAAGGCAAAACTCGGCAGAGAATGCGTGCTTCAGCTAAAACAGCCGCTTCTGAGGGTGGAAGCATTTTGTTGTGTGCGTGCGTGAGAGCACTGCAAGGGCGTCCCACATCTAATTCCGAGGGAGCCTCAGGCTGCTGCAGGAGGCAGCACTCGACTCCCCACTTGTATCATCAGGCTAGCACTGAGGCCCCACTGTTGCGTGGAAGTCCAATCCCTTGCGTTCTGCCTCGAAGCAAAAACGGTGTACACACACCGTGCTTTAGCTACCTTAGACCTTTCTGTGCGAGGAAGCATGTTAGGCTGCACAATGGGTGAGAGCCTGGGGCCGGGTTCCACACGTAAACTCGAGGGAGAGACAGGCCGGTGCAGAAGGAAGCTGTCAGCTCCCCTCTTGTTTACGAGGCTAGTACCGTTGCCCCGTGTGCGCCTGCAGGCCTAAGGCCAACCACCTCAGTGGAAGGCACACCTCTAGAGAGAATTCCTGCTGCAGCGAACATAGGCATTCCTGTGGCTGGAAGCATTTTGCTGTGTGCCTCTGCGTGAGCGCCCTGCAAGTGAGTCCAAAACCGTTTTCCGTGTGAGACTCGGGCCCCGGCAGTAGGCAGAACACGACTCCCCACTTGTTCCGTGGAGCTAGCAGTGCGGCCCCACTTTTGCATGCACGTCTAATAGCTAGCGCTCTAACTGGGAGAAACAACACTGTAGAGAAACCGTGCTTTAGCTTCCGTGGACGTCTCTGTGCGAGGAAGCAGTTTAGGGTGTACTGTGGGTGAGAGCCTGGGGGAGGGTTCCATTTCGTAAAATCGAGGGAGAGACAGGCCGGACAGAAGGCAGCTCTCAACTCACATCATGCTTATGGGGCTGGTACCGTTGCCCCGGGTGTGCCTGCAGGCTGAAAGTCAGCCACCTAACTCGAAGGAAAAACTCGGTAGGGAATCCGTGCTTCAGCTAAGCAGCCGCTCCTGAGGGTGTAAGCATTTTGTTTTGTGCGAGCGTGAGAGCAGTGCAAGGGAGTCCCAAACGTAATTCCGGGGGAGCCTGAGGCCGTTGCAAGGGGCAGCACACGACTCCCCACTTGTTTCCTCAAGCTAGCACCGAGGCCCCACTTTTGCATGGAAGTCTAATCGCTTGCGTTCTAACTCGAAGAAACCACAGTGAACAGACACCGTGCTTTAGCTACCTGAGACCTCTCTGTGGGAGGAAGCAGCTTAGGCTGCACAATGGGTGAGAGCCTGGGGCCGGGTTCCATACGTAAAATCGAGGGAGAGACAGGCCGGTGCAGAAGGAAGCTGTCAGCTCCACCTGTTGTTTACGAGGCTGGTACCGTTGCCCCGTGTGTGCGTGCAGGCCTAGAGGCAACCCCCTAACTCGAAGCCACAACTCTGGTGAGAATCCGCGCTTCAGCTCCAATAGCCGTTCCCGAGGGTGGAAGCATTTTGCTGTGGGAATGCGTGAGAGCACTGCAAGGGAGTCCGAGAGCATTTTCGAAGTGAGGCTCAGGCCCCGGAAGAAGGCAGAACACGACTCCCCGCTTGCTTCATGAAGCTAGCGCTGCGGCCCCACTTTTGCATGGAAGTCTAATCGCTGGCACTCTTATTGGAAAAACAATACGACGGAGAAACCGCGCTTTAGCTACCATCCACCTCTGTGAGGCAGGAAGCAGTTTCCTGGCTACCGTGGGTGAGAGCCTGGGGAACGGTTTCCTCCCGTGCAAGCGAGGGAGAAGAAGTCCGGGCCAGAAGGCACCTCTTGACCCAGCTCTTGGTACCCGAAGCTAACACTACTGCTCCACGTGTGCAGAGGAATGCTCAGTGCTCCACACGGACGTGGCACAAAGAAGCCTGTAGAGAATCCCAGCTTCAGCTCATTCGCCTCTCCACGGGGTGGCAGCATTTTCCACTCTGCTGGAGGGCAAACCTGGGGAATGAGTCCCAGCAGAATTCCGAGGGAGAAATAAGCATGGGCAGAAGGCCCCTCTCCACTCAGCTCTTGTTTCGGGAACCCTAGATCGGCTCTCCCGTGTGTGCGTGGAGTCCTAACTGCCGTCCACCCAACGCAAAGGAACAAAACTGTAGAGAACCCTTGCCTCAGCAAAGATCGCCCTTCTTGAGCGTGAGCTTCATCAATTGTGTGTTTTTTGTGAAAGCTTGAGAAATGGAACATAGATGTAACTCTGAGTGAGACGCAGGAGTGTAAGGAAGGCTGCTGTCGACTCACCTCTTGGTTTAGGAGATTAGCACTGCTGTACCCTGTGTGCCTGGATGCCTAGTTACCAGGCTCCCAACGCCAAGAATCAATGCTACGGGCTTACTGCGCTGTGGTTAACTTTGCCGTTCCTGAAGCTGGAGTCCGTTCACCGTGTTCTTGCGTGAGACGCCGCGGAAAGGGTCCCATACGTGAAAGGGAGTGAGAAACAGGCCGGTGCGCGAGGCAGCTTCAACACACCTCTTGATGATGAGGCTAGGACCCGGGGCCCGGGTGTGCCTGCAGGCCTAAAGCCAACCACCTCACTCAAAGGAACAACTCTGTAGAGAATGCCTGCTTCGACTGAAAGAGCCATGCCTGAGGGTGGACGCATTTTGCTGTGTGCATGCGTGAGCGCACTGCAAGTGAGTTCAAAAGAGCATTTTCCGTGTGAGATTCAGGCCCCGGCAGAAGGCAGGACACGACTCCCCACTTGTTTCATGAAGCTAGCACTGCGGCCCCACTCTGGCATGGAAGGCTAATCGCTAGCGTTCCAACTGGGAGAAACAACACTGGAGGGAAACCGTGCTTTAGCTACCGTCGACCTCTCTGTGAGAGGAAGCAGGGTAGGGTGTGGGTGAGAGCCTGTGGGTCAGAGCCTGGGGACGGGTTCCATTACGTAAAATCGTGGGAGAGACAGGCCGGTGCCGAAGGCAGCCCTCAACTCACATCATGCTTATGGGGCTAGTACCGATGCCCCGGGTGTGCGTGGAGGCTTAAAGACAACCGCCTAACTCGAAGGAGAGACTCGGTAGAGAATCCGGGCTTCAGCTAAAACAGCCGCTCCTGAGGGGGGAAGCATGTTGTGGTGTGCGTGCATGAGAGCACTGCAAGGGAGCCCAAAGCTTCTTGTCAGTGAGACTCAGGCCCCAGCAGAAGGCAGAACACGACTGCCCGTGTGTTTGTCCTAGCCAGCGCTGCGGCCCTACCTTTGCATGGAAGTCTAAAGGCTAGCGTTCTAACTCGAAGAAACAACAGTGTACAGAAGCCGTGCTTTAGCTCCCGCGGCCTCTCTGTGGGAGGAAGCCGTTTAGGGTGTACTGTGGTTGAGAGCCTGGGGCCGGGTTCCGCACGTAAAATCGAGGGAGAGACAGGCCGGTGCAGAAGGAAGCTGTCAGCTCCCCTCCTGTTTACGAGGCTAGTACCGTTGCCCCGTGTGCGCCTGCAGGCCTAAAGCCAACCACCTGAGTGGAAGGAACACCTCTAGAGAGAATTCCTGCTGCAGCGAACATAGGCATTCCGGTGGCTGGAAGCATTTTGCTGTGTGCCTCTGCGTGAGCGCCCTGCAAGTGAGTCCAAAACCGTTTTCCGTGTGAGACTCGGGCCCCGGCAGTAGGCAGAACACGACTCCCCACTTGTTCCATGGAGCTAGCAGTGCGGCCCCACTTTTGCATGCACGTCTAATAGCTAGCGCTCTAACTGGGAGAAACAACACTGTAGAGAAACGGTGCTTGGGCTCCCGTCGACCTCTCCTGTGCGAGGAAGCAGTGGAGGGTGTACGGTGGGTGAGAGCCTGGGGACGGGTTCCATTTTGTAAAATCGGGCGAGAGACAAGGCCGGTACAGAAGGCAGCTCTCAACTCACATCATGGTTATGGGGCTGGTACCGTTGCCCCGGGTGTGCCTGCAGGCTCAAAGACAGCCACCTAACTCGAAGGCAAAACTCGGCAGAGAATGCGTGCTTCAGCTAAAACAGCCGCTTCTGAGGGTGGAAGCATTTTGTTGTGTGCGTGCGTGAGAGCACTGCAAGGGCGTCCCACATCTAATTCCGAGGGAGCCTCAGGCTGCTGCAGGAGGCAGCACTCGACTCCCCACTTGTATCATCAGGCTAGCACTGAGGCCCCACTGTTGCGTGGAAGTCCAATCCCTTGCGTTCTGCCTCGAAGCAAAAACGGTGTACACACACCGTGCTTTAGCTACCTTAGACCTTTCTGTGCGAGGAAGCATGTTAGGCTGCACAATGGGTGAGAGCCTGGGGCCGGGTTCCACACGTAAACTCGAGGGAGAGACAGGCCGGTGCAGAAGGAAGCTGTCAGCTCCCCTCTTGTTTACGAGGCTAGTACCGTTGCCCCGTGTGCGCCTGCAGGCCTAAGGCCAACCACCTCAGTGGAAGGCACACCTCTAGAGAGAATTCCTGCTGCAGCGAACATAGGCATTCCTGTGGCTGGAAGCATTTTGCTGTGTGCCTCTGCGTGAGCGCCCTGCAAGTGAGTCCAAA
>NW_026991996.1:0-42041 GCF_029215605.1 Mirounga angustirostris | reverse complement strand
GTCTTTCCCTGTGTGTCTGTGTGTCTGTCTCTGTCAGCCGGGCTCCCGTATCGCTCAGTCCTGTCCTGGTGATGGGGGGTGCGTGGGGGGGGTGTCAGGGGAAGGTTGGCGGGGGAGGGGCCACGGGGGTGGACTGCTGCCCAGGGTCTCTGGTTGGGGAGTTCGGGGCGCTGTGAACACTCCGCATGCCTGCCTCCAAGACCGAACGCCCCCCCTAGGCATCTCGGGTTCCAAACCACAGTGGCAGTGGCGGCGGCGGCGGCGGCGTAGGAGGAGGCGGCGGCGGCGGGAGCGGCGGCGGAGGGGGCGGTCCGGCTGGGAAGTCCAGAGACAGTTGGGGAGATCGCCGGGACTTCTGGGACTCTGAGATGCTGGAGGCGCCTCACCCCAAGGCAGGCTCGCAGGCACGCAGGAGCCAAGGCCAGGGCAGGCGGAGGGGTTGACGAGAGGAGCACGCTGGGGCTCGGAGGCCCAGAGCAGTCTGCTGTGGGTCGCAGCAGCAGCCTCTCAGGCCTCTGGCCCTAGCGGCCTGATGGCAGCGCATCTCTTCTGCTCTTGGAAGCTAAGCAGGGTCGGATCCGCTCAGGACTTGGATGGGAGACCGTTCCCGGGTGCCCTGCACTCTTGTTCTGAGGCTACTTTCTTGGCTTTTTTCTTTCTCCTTCGGCCTCCCTTCTTCTCCCTGTGCCTCCACCGCCCCCCTTTGCCCAGCAAGCCTTCCTCCAAACATCCCTTGCCCCGTTGCCCCCTTACCCCCGGGCACCCCACGGCGGTTCACAGGCCCGCTGGAGCCGCCCGCTGCAGCGACAGGCGGCTCCAACCCAGCTCCTCCAACTCCAAGTCACAAGGCCCACCCTCACAGGAACCAGTGGGGCTCGCGGGGGGGCGATGGGAAGGGGGTGGGGAGGCTGAGGCGGCAGAGAGGGCTGCCGCTTCGGAGGGAGGGAGTGGGCGAAGGTGGCGAGGACTGGGGGGGCGATGGGGCGGGGGGAGCGCGGGCGGGAGTTCACCCTGCCTCCCATGCGTGCACTCCCTGGTTCCTGGCCTTGGGGCCCTCATGCCGCCGCCCCTCGCCATTCCCTTGGGCCGCCCTGGATGCCCAAGCCGCCGAACAACCGGCTCCCCCTGGTGACTGGGCACGCCTACACCTTCTCCCACCAGCCCTGGGCTGCGCTCCAGCCCCGCAGGGCCTTCTCTTCCTTCCCGCCGACCACCGTCCCTTTGCCCCTGGGCCCCGCCCTGGGCCCTCCCTCCCTCTGCCCAGCACCAAAATGGCCGACCGCCCTGGCCCTCGGGGCCGCTGGCACCCTGGGCCGAAGTCCTTCTCCCCACAGCAGCGCAGCTAACAGCAAGGCCCGCTCCCTCAGCAAGGCAGTGGGGGCGCGCCCGGCACCACGGCGTCGGCGTCGAGGGGTACCCCTAAATAAACGACGAGACCAAGGAAAGAGTCCCCCGCATGCCCCCAGGCCAGTGTGGTTGCTGGGCAGGCATGGGAGCAGAAGGGGATTCCAGGCAACTTGGCTGTGCTTCCTGGCGCTCCGAGGGGCTCCTCTAGCAGCACCAGGGCGCGGTCAGCTTGCCAAAACCTGGCCAAGCTCCACCACACCCCCAGAGGCTAGCTGCCTCGCCAACACAGCCTCCGGTGTGTGTGGTGTGTGTCTGGGTCCCTTGCGTGCACCGGCGAGTCCGTCCCTTTCCGTGTCCCCATCCGCATCCAGGTCAGGGTCTCTGTCTGTCTGTTCGGGGGTTCAGTGCGGGTCTGTGTGTTGGATCCTCGTTCTCCCCGTGTCTCTCTCTTCCTCTCTCGCTCCGACTACCCCTCCGTGTGCCTCTCTGTCTTTCCCTGTGTGTCTGTGTGTCTGTCTCTGTCAGCCGGGCTCCCGTATCTCTCAGTCCTGTCCTGGTGATGGGGGGTGCGTGGGGGGTTGTCAGGGGAAGGTTGGCGGGGGTGGGGCCACGGGGGTGGACTGCTGCCCAGGGTCTCTGGTTGGGGAGTTCGGGGCGCTGTGAACACTCCGCATGCCTGCCTCCAAGACCGAACGCCCCCCCTAGGCATCTCGGGTTCCAAACCACAGTGGCGGCGGCGGCGGCGGCGGCGGCGTAGGAGGAGGCGACGGCGGCGGGAGCGGCGGCGGAGGGGGCGGTCCGGCTGGGAAGTCCAGAGACAGTTGGGGAGATCGCCGGGACTTCTGCGACTCTGAGATGCTGGAGGCGCCTCACCCCAAGGCAGGCGCGCAGGCACGCAGGAGCCAAGGCCAGGGCAGGCGGAGGGGTTGACGAGAGGAGCACGCTGGGGCTCGGAGGCCCAGAGCAGTCTGCTGGGAGTCGCAGCATCAGCCTCTCAGGCCTTTGGCCCTAGCGGCCTGATGGCAGCGCATCTCTTCTGCTCTTGGAAGCTAAGCAGGGTCGGATCCGCTCAGGACTTGGATGGGAGACCGTTCCCGGGTGCCCTGCACTCTTGTTCTGAGGCTACTTTCTTGGCTTTTTTCTTTCTCCTTCGGCCTCCCTTCTTCTCCCTGTGCCTCCACCGCCCCCCTTTGCCCAGCAAGCCTTCCTCCAAACATCCCTTGCCCCGTTGCCCCCTTACCCCCGGGCACCCCACGGCGGTTCATAGGCCCGCTGGAGCCGCCCGCTGCAGCGACAGGCGGCTCGAATCCAGCTCCTCCAACTCCAAGTCACAAGGCCCACCCTCACAGGAACCAGTGGGGCTCGCTGGGGGGCGATGGGAACGGGGTGTGGAGGCTGAGGCCTCAGAGAGGGCAGCCGCTACGGAGGGAGGGAGTGGGCGAAGGTGGCGAGGACTGGGGGGCGATGGGGAGGGGGGAGCGCGTGCGGGAGTTCACCCTGCCTCCCATGCGTGCCCTCCCTCGTTCCTGCCCTTGGGGCCCTCATGCCGCCGCCCCTCGCCTTTCCCTTGGGTCGCCCTGGATGCCCAAGCCACCGGACAACAGGCTCCCCCTGGTGACTGGGCACGCCTACACCTTCTCCCACCAGCCCTGCGCTGCGCTCCAGCCCCGCAGGGCCTTCTCTTCCTTCCCGCCGACCACCGTCCCTTTGCCCCTGGGCCCCGCCCTGGGCCCTCGCTCCCTCTGCCCAGCACCAAAGATGGCCGACCGCCCTGGACCTTGGGGCCGCTGGCACCCTGAGCCTAAGTCCTTCTCCCCACAGCAGCGCACCTAACAGCGAGGCCCGCTCCCTCAGCAAGGCAGTGGGGGCGCGCCCGGCACCACGGCGTCGGCGTCGAGGGGTACCCCCAAATAAACGACGAGACCAAGGAAAGAGTCCCCCGCATGCCCCCAGGCCAGTGTAGTTGCTGGGCAGGCATGGGAGCAGAAGGGGATTCCAGGCAACTTGGCTGTGCTTCCTGGCGCTCCGAGGGGCTCCTCTAGCAGCACCAGGGCACGGTCAGCTTGCCAAAACCTGGCCAAGCTCCACCACACCCCCAGAGGCTAGCTGCCTCGCCAACACAGCCTCCGGTGTGTGTGGTGTGTGTCTGGGTCCCTTGCGTGCACCGGCGAGTCCGTCCCTTTCCGTGTCCCCATCCGCATCCAGGTCAGGGTCTCTGTCTGTCTGTTCGGGGGTTCAGTGCGGGTCTGTGTGTTGGATCCTCGTTCTCCCCGTGTCTCTCTCTTCCTCTCTCGCTCCGACTACCCCTCCGTGTGCCTCTCTGTCTTTCCCTGTGTGTCTGTGTGTCTGTCTCTGTCAGCCGGGCTCCCGTATCTCTCAGTCCTGTCCTGGTGATGGGGGGTGCGTGGGGGGTTGTCAGGGGAAGGTTGGCGGGGGTGGGGCCACGGGGGTGGACTGCTGCCCAGGGTCTCTGGTTGGGGAGTTCGGGGCGCTGTGAACACTCCGCATGCCTGCCTCCAAGACCGAACGCCCCCCCTAGGCATCTCGGGTTCCAAACCACAGTGGCGGCGGCGGCGGCGGCGGCGGCGTAGGAGGAGGCGACGGCGGCGGGAGCGGCGGCGGAGGGGGCGGTCCGGCTGGGAAGTCCAGAGACAGTTGGGGAGATCGCCGGGACTTCTGCGACTCTGAGATGCTGGAGGCGCCTCACCCCAAGGCAGGCGCGCAGGCACGCAGGAGCCAAGGCCAGGGCAGGCGGAGGGGTTGACGAGAGGAGCACGCTGGGGCTCGGAGGCCAAGAGCAGTCTGCTGGGAGTCGCAGCATCAGCCTCTCAGGCCTTTGGCCCTAGCGGCCTGATGGCAGCGCATCTCTTCTGCTCTTGGAAGCTAAGCAGGGTCGGATCCGCTCAGGACTTGGATGGGAGACCGTTCCCGGGTGCCCTGCACTCTTGTTCTGAGGCTACTTTCTTGGCTTTTTTCTTTCTCCTTCGGCCTCCCTTCTTCTCCCTGTGCCTCCACCGCCCCCCTTTGCCCAGCAAGCCTTCCTCCAAACATCCCTTGCCCCGTTGCCCCCTTACCCCCGGGCACCCCACGGCGGTTCATAGGCCCGCTGGAGCCGCCCGCTGCAGCGACAGGCGGCTCGAATCCAGCTCCTCCAACTCCAAGTCACAAGGCCCACCCTCACAGGAACCAGTGGGGCTCGCTGGGGGGCGATGGGAACGGGGTGTGGAGGCTGAGGCCTCAGAGAGGGCAGCCGCTACGGAGGGAGGGAGTGGGCGAAGGTGGCGAGGACTGGGGGGCGATGGGGAGGGGGGAGCGCGTGCGGGAGTTCACCCTGCCTCCCATGCGTGCCCTCCCTCGTTCCTGCCCTTGGGGCCCTCATGCCGCCGCCCCTCGCCTTTCCCTTGGGTCGCCCTGGATGCCCAAGCCACCGGACAACAGGCTCCCCCTGGTGACTGGGCACGCCTACACCTTCTCCCACCAGCCCTGCGCTGCGCTCCAGCCCCGCAGGGCCTTCTCTTCCTTCCCGCCGACCACCGTCCCTTTGCCCCTGGGCCCCGCCCTGGGCCCTCGCTCCCTCTGCCCAGCACCAAAGATGGCCGACCGCCCTGGACCTTGGGGCCGCTGGCACCCTGAGCCTAAGTCCTTCTCCCCACAGCAGCGCACCTAACAGCGAGGCCCGCTCCCTCAGCAAGGCAGTGGGGGCGCGCCCGGCACCACGGCGTCGGCGTCGAGGGGTACCCCCAAATAAACGACGAGACCAAGGAAAGAGTCCCCCGCATGCCCCCAGGCCAGTGTAGTTGCTGGGCAGGCATGGGAGCAGAAGGGGATTCCAGGCAACTTGGCTGTGCTTCCTGGCGCTCCGAGGGGCTCCTCTAGCAGCACCAGGGCGCGGTCAGCTTGCCAAAACCTGGCCAAGCTCCACCACACCCCCAGAGGCTAGCTGCCTCGCCAACACAGCCTCCGGTGTGTGTGGTGTGTGTCTGGGTCCCTTGCGTGCACCGGCGAGGCTGTCCCTTTCCGTGTCCCCATCCGCATCCAGGTCAGGATCTCTGTGTGTCTGTTCGGGGGTTCAGTGCGGGTCTGTGTGTTGGATCCTCGGTCTCCCCGTGTCTCTCTCTTCCTCTCTCGCTCCGACTACCCCTCCGTGCGTATCTCTGGCTTTCCCTGTGTGTCTTTGTGTCTGTCTATGTCAGCCGGGCTCCCGTATCTCTCAGTCCTGTCCTGGTGATGGGGGGTTCGTGGGGGAGGGGTGTCACGGGAAGGATAGAGGGGGACGGGCCACGGCGGTGGACTGCTGCCCAGGGTCTCTGGTGGCGCCCTTGACTTCGGGCCGCCATTGAGCAAGGCGGGGTGGCTTGCCACGCTAGACCCAGGGCTGCGGTTGGGGAGTTGGGGGCGCTGAGAACACTCCGCATGCCTGCCTCCAAGACCGAACGCCCCCCCTAGGCATCTCGGGTTCCAAACGACAGCGGCGGCGGAGGCGGCGGTGGCGGCGGGGGAGGAGGAGGAGGAGGAGGAGGAGGAGGAGGAGGAGGCGGCGGCGGGAGCGGCGGCGGAGGGGGCGGTCCTGCTGGGAAGTCCAGAGACACTTGGGGAGATCGCCAGGACTTCTGCGACTCTGAGATGCTGGAGGCGCCTCACCCCAAGGCAGGCTCGCAGGCACGCAGGAGCAAAGCACAGGGCAGGTGGAGGGGTGACAAGAGGAGCACGCTGGGGCCCGGAGGCCCAGAGCAGTCTGATGTGGGTCGCAGCAGCAGCCTCTCAGGCCTATGGCCCTAGTGGCCTGATGGCAGCGCATCTCTTCTGCTCTTGGAAGCTAAGCAGGGTCGGATCCGGTCAGGACTTGGATGGGAGACCGTTCCCGGGTGCCCTGGACTCTGGTTCTGAGGCTACTTTCTTGGCTTTTTTCTTTCTCCTTCGGCCTCCCTTCTTCTCCCTGTGCCTCCACCGCCCCCCTTTGCCCAGCAAGCCTTCCTCCAAACATCCCTTGCTCCGCTGCCCCCTTACTCCCGGGCACCCCACGGCGATTCACAGGCCCGCTGGAGCCGCCCGCTGCAGGGACTGGCGGCTCCAACCCAGCTCCTCCAACTCCAAGCAACAAGGCCCACCCTCACAGGAACCAGTGGGGCTCGCTGGGCGGCGATGGGAACGGGGTGGGGAGGTTGAGGCAGCAGAGAGGACAGCCGCAACGGAGGGAGGGAGTGGGCGAAGGTGGCGAGGACTGGGGGGGCGTTGGGGCCG
The DNA here is from genome assembly GCF_029215605.1 of Mirounga angustirostris. Classification (NCBI taxonomy): domain Eukaryota; kingdom Metazoa; phylum Chordata; class Mammalia; order Carnivora; family Phocidae; genus Mirounga; species Mirounga angustirostris. The sequence goes on along the minus strand of NW_026991996.1, from coordinate 35,453 downwards.
GGGGAGGGCGTGCGGGAGTTGACCCTGCCTCCCATGCGTGCACTCCCTGGTTCCTGGCCTTGGGGCCCTCATGCCGCCGCCCCTCGCCATTCCCTTGGGCCGCCCTGGATGCCCAAGCCGCCGGACAACCGGCTCCCCCTGGTGACTGGGCACGCCTACACCTTCTCCCACCAGCCCTGGGCTGCACTCCAGCTCCGCAGGGCCTTCTCTTCCTTCCCGCCGACCACCGTCCCTTTGCCCCTGGGCCCCGCCCTGGGCCCTCCCTCCCTCTGCCCAGCACCAAAGATGGCCGACCGCCCTGGCCCTCGGGGCCGCTGGCACCCTGGGCCGAAGTCTTTCTCCCCACAGCAGCGCAGCTAACAGCAAGGCCCCCTCCCTCAGCAAGGCAGTGGGGGCGCGCCCGGCACCACGGCGTCGGCGTCGAGGGGTACCCCCAAATAAACGACGAGACCAAGGAAAGAGTCCCCCGCATGCCCCCAGGCCAGTGTGGTTGCTGGGCAGGCATGGGAGCAGAAGGGGATTCCAGGCAACTTGGCTGTGCTTCCTGGCGCTCCGAGGGGCTCCTCTAGCAGCACCAGGGCGCGGTGAGCTTGCCAAAACCTGGCCAAGCTCCACCACACCCCCAGAGCCTAGCTGCCTCGCCAACACAGCCTCCGGTGTGTGTGGTGTGTGTCTGGGTCCCTTGCGTGCACCGGCGAGTCCGTCCCTTTCCGTATCCCCATCCGCATCCAGGTCAGGGTCTCTGTGTGTCTGTTCGGGGGTTCAGTGCGGGTCTGAGTGTTGGATCCTCGTTCTCCCCGTGTCTCTCTCTTCCTCTCTCGCTCCGACTACCCCTCCGTGTGCCTGTCTGTCTTTCCCTGTGTGTCTGTGTGTCTGTCTCTGTCAGCCGGGCTCCCGTATCGCTCAGTCCTGTCCTGGTGATGGGGGGTGCGTGGGGGGGGTGTCAGGGGAAGGTTGGCGGGGGAGGGGCCACGGGGGTGGACTGCTGCCCAGGGTCTCTGGTTGGGGAGTTCGGGGCGCTGTGAACACTCCGCATGCCTGCCTCCAAGACCGAACGCCCCCCCTAGGCATCTCGGGTTCCAAACCACAGTGGCAGTGGCGGCGGCGGCGGCGGCGTAGGAGGAGGCGGCGGCGGCGGGAGCGGCGGCGGAGGGGGCGGTCCGGCTGGGAAGTCCAGAGACAGTTGGGGAGATCGCCGGGACTTCTGGGACTCTGAGATGCTGGAGGCGCCTCACCCCAAGGCAGGCTCGCAGGCACGCAGGAGCCAAGGCCAGGGCAGGCGGAGGGGTTGACGAGAGGAGCACGCTGGGGCTCGGAGGCCCAGAGCAGTCTGCTGTGGGTCGCAGCAGCAGCCTCTCAGGCCTCTGGCCCTAGCGGCCTGATGGCAGCGCATCTCTTCTGCTCTTGGAAGCTAAGCAGGGTCGGATCCGCTCAGGACTTGGATGGGAGACCGTTCCCGGGTGCCCTGCACTCTTGTTCTGAGGCTACTTTCTTGGCTTTTTTCTTTCTCCTTCGGCCTCCCTTCTTCTCCCTGTGCCTCCACCGCCCCCCTTTGCCCAGCAAGCCTTCCTCCAAACATCCCTTGCCCCGTTGCCCCCTTACCCCCGGGCACCCCACGGCGGTTCACAGGCCCGCTGGAGCCGCCCGCTACAGCGACAGGCGGCTCCAACCCAGCTCCTCCAACTCCAAGTCTCAAGGCCCACCCTCACAGGAACCAGTGGGGCTCGCGGGGGGGCGATGGGAAGGGGGTGGGGAGGCTGAGGCGGCAGAGAGGGCTGCCGCTTCGGAGGGAGGGAGTGGGCGAAGGTGGCGAGGACTGGGGGGGCGATGGGGCGGGGGGAGCGCGTGCGGGAGTTCACCCTGCCTCCCATGCGTGCACTCCCTGGTTCCTGGCCTTGGGGCCCTCATGCCGCCGCCCCTCGCCATTCCCTTGGGCCGCCCTGGATGCCCAAGCCGCCGAACAACCGGCTCCCCCTGGTGACTGGGCACGCCTACACCTTCTCCCACCAGCCCTGGGCTGCGCTCCCGCCCCGCAGGGCCTTCTCTTCCTTCCCGCCGACCACCGTCCCTTTGCCCCTGGGCCCCGCCCTGGGCCCTCCCTCCCTCTGCCCTGCACCAAAATGGCCGACCGCCCTGGCCCTCGGGGCCGCTGGCACCCTGGGCCGAAGTCCTTCTCCCCACAGCAGCGCAGCTAACAGCAAGGCCCGCTCCCTCAGCAAGGCAGTGGGGGCGCGCCCGGCACCACGGCGTCGGCGTCGAGGGGTACCCCCAAATAAACGACGAGACCAAGGAAAGAGTCCCCCGCATGCCCCCAGGCCAGTGTGGTTGCTGGGCAGGCATGGGAGCAGAAGGGGATTCCAGGCAACTTGGCTGTGCTTCCTGGCGCTCCGAGGGGCTCCTCTAGCAGCACCAGGGCGAGGTCAGCTTGCCAAAACCTGGCCAAGCTCCACCACACCCCCAGAGGCTAGCTGCCTCGCCAACACAGCCTCCGGTGTGTGTGGTGTGTGTCTGGGTCCCTTGCGTGCACCGGCGAGTCCGTCCCTTTCCGTGTCCCCATCCGCATCCAGGTCAGGGTCTCTGTCTGTCTGTTCGGGGGTTCAGTGCGGGTCTGTGTGTTGGATCCTCGTTCTCCCCGTGTCTCTCTCTTCCTCTCTCGCTCCGACTACCCCTCCGTGTGCCTCTCTGTCTTTCCCTGTGTGTCTGTGTGTCTGTCTCTGTCAGCCGGGCTCCCGTATCTCTCAGTCCTGTCCTGGTGATGGGGGGTGCGTGGGGGGTTGTCAGGGGAAGGTTGGCGGGGGTGGGGCCACGGGGGTGGACTGCTGCCCAGGGTCTCTGGTTGGGGAGTTCGGGGCGCTGTGAACACTCCGCATGCCTGCCTCCAAGACCGAACGCCCCCCCTAGGCATCTCGGGTTCCAAACCACAGTGGCGGCGGCGGCGGCGGCGTAGGAGGAGGCGACGGCGGCGGGAGCGGCGGCGGAGGGGGCGGTCCGGCTGGGAAGTCCAGAGACAGTTGGGGAGATCGCCGGGACTTCTGCGACTCTGAGATGCTGGAGGCGCCTCACCCCAAGGCAGGCGCGCAGGCACGCAGGAGCCAAGGCCAGGGCAGGCGGAGGGGTTGACGAGAGGAGCACGCTGGGGCTCGGAGGCCAAGAGCAGTCTGCTGGGAGTCGCAGCATCAGCCTCTCAGGCCTTTGGCCCTAGCGGCCTGATGGCAGCGCATCTCTTCTGCTCTTGGAAGCTAAGCAGGGTCGGATCCGCTCAGGACTTGGATGGGAGACCGTTCCCGGGTGCCCTGCACTCTTGTTCTGAGGCTACTTTCTTGGCTTTTTTCTTTCTCCTTCGGCCTCCCTTCTTCTCCCTGTGCCTCCACCGCCCCCCTTTGCCCAGCAAGCCTTCCTCCAAACATCCCTTGCCCCGTTGCCCCCTTACCCCCGGGCACCCCACGGCGGTTCATAGGCCCGCTGGAGCCGCCCGCTGCAGCGACAGGCGGCTCGAATCCAGCTCCTCCAACTCCAAGTCACAAGGCCCACCCTCACAGGAACCAGTGGGGCTCGCTGGGGGGCGATGGGAACGGGGTGTGGAGGCTGAGGCCTCAGAGAGGGCAGCCGCTACGGAGGGAGGGAGTGGGCGAAGGTGGCGAGGACTGGGGGGCGATGGGGAGGGGGGAGCGCGTGCGGGAGTTCACCCTGCCTCCCATGCGTGCCCTCCCTCGTTCCTGCCCTTGGGGCCCTCATGCCGCCGCCCCTCGCCTTTCCCTTGGGTCGCCCTGGATGCCCAAGCCACCGGACAACAGGCTCCCCCTGGTGACTGGGCACGCCTACACCTTCTCCCACCAGCCCTGCGCTGCGCTCCAGCCCCGCAGGGCCTTCTCTTCCTTCCGGCCGACCACCGTCCCTTTGCCCCTGGGCCCCGCCCTGGGCCCTCGCTCCCTCTGCCCAGCACCAAAGATGGCCGACCGCCCTGGACCTTGGGGCCGCTGGCACCCTGAGCCTAAGTCCTTCTCCCCACAGCAGCGCACCTAACAGCGAGGCCCGCTCCCTCAGCAAGGCAGTGGGGGCGCGCCCGGCACCACGGCGTCGGCGTCGAGGGGTACCCCCAAATAAACGACGAGACCAAGGAAAGAGTCCCCCGCATGCCCCCAGGCCAGTGTAGTTGCTGGGCAGGCATGGGAGCAGAAGGGGATTCCAGGCAACTTGGCTGTGCTTCCTGGCGCTCCGAGGGGCTCCTCTAGCAGCACCAGGGCGCGGTCAGCTTGCCAAAACCTGGCCAAGCTCCACCACACCCCCAGAGGCTAGCTGCCTCGCCAACACAGCCTCCGGTGTGTGTGGTGTGTGTCTGGGTCCCTTGCGTGCACCGGCGAGGCTGTCCCTTTCCGTGTCCCCATCCGCATCCAGGTCAGGATCTCTGTGTGTCTGTTCGGGGGTTCAGTGCGGGTCTGTGTGTTGGATCCTCGGTCTCCCCGTGTCTCTCTCTTCCTCTCTCGCTCCGACTACCCCTCCGTGCGTATCTCTGGCTTTCCCTGTGTGTCTTTGTGTCTGTCTATGTCAGCCGGGCTCCCGTATCTCTCAGTCCTGTCCTGGTGATGGGGGGTTCGTGGGGGGGGGTGTCACGGGAAGGTTAGAGGGGGACGGGCCACGGCGGTGGACTGCTGCCCAGGGTCTCTGGTGGCGCCCTTGACTTCGGGCCGCCATTGAGCAAGGCGGGGTGGCTTGCCACGCTAGACCCAGGGCTGCGGTTGGGGAGTTGGGGGCGCTGAGAACACTCCGCATGCCTGCCTCCAAGACCGAACGCCCCCCCTAGGCATCTCGGGTTCCAAACGACAGCGGCGGCGGAGGCGGCGGTGGCGGCGGGGGAGGAGGAGGAGGAGGAGGAGGAGGAGGAGGAGGAGGCGGCGGCGGGAGCGGCGGCGGAGGGGGCGGTCCTGCTGGGAAGTCCAGAGACACTTGGGGAGATCGCCAGGACTTCTGCGACTCTGAGATGCTGGAGGCGCCTCACCCCAAGGCAGGCTCGCAGGCACGCAGGAGCAAAGCACAGGGCAGGTGGAGGGGTGACAAGAGGAGCACGCTGGGGCCCGGAGGCCCAGAGCAGTCTGATGTGGGTCGCAGCAGCAGCCTCTCAGGCCTATGGCCCTAGTGGCCTGATGGCAGCGCATCTCTTCTGCTCTTGGAAGCTAAGCAGGGTCGGATCCGGTCAGGACTTGGATGGGAGACCGTTCCCGGGTGCCCTGGACTCTGGTTCTGAGGCTACTTTCTTGGCTTTTTTCTTTCTCCTTCGGCCTCCCTTCTTCTCCCTGTGCCTCCACCGCCCCCCTTTGCCCAGCAAGCCTTCCTCCAAACATCCCTTGCTCCGCTGCCCCCTTACTCCCGGGCACCCCACGGCGATTCACAGGCCCGCTGGAGCCGCCCGCTGCAGGGACTGGCGGCTCCAACCCAGCTCCTCCAACTCCAAGCAACAAGGCCCACCCTCACAGGAACCAGTGGGGCTCGCTGGGCGGCGATGGGAACGGGGTGGGGAGGTTGAGGCAGCAGAGAGGACAGCCGCAACGGAGGGAGGGAGTGGGCGAAGGTGGCGAGGACTGGGGGGGCGTTGGGGCCGGGGGAGGGCGTGCGGGAGTTGACCCTGCCTCCCATGCGTGCACTCCCTGGTTCCTGGCCTTGGGGCCCTCATGCCGCCGCCCCTCGCCATTCCCTTGGGCCGCCCTGGATGCCCAAACCGCCGGACAACCGGCTCCCCCTGGTGACTGGGCACGCCTACACCTTCTCCCACCAGCCCTGGGCTGCACTCCAGCTCCGCAGGGCCTTCTCTTCCTTCCCGCCGACCACCGTCCCTTTGCCCCTGGGCCCCGCCCTGGGCCCTCCCTCCCTCTGCCCAGCACCAAAGATGGCCGACCGCCCTGGCCCTCGGGGCCGCTGGCACCCTGGGCCGAAGTCTTTCTCCCCACAGCAGCGCAGCTAACAGCAAGGCCCCCTCCCTCAGCAAGGCAGTGGGGGCGCGCCCGGCACCACGGCGTCGGCGTCGAGGGGTACCCCCAAATAAACGACGAGACCAAGGAAAGAGTCCCCCGCATGCCCCCAGGCCAGTGTGGTTGCTGGGCAGGCATGGGAGCAGAAGGGGATTCCAGGCAACTTGGCTGTGCTTCCTGGCGCTCCGAGGGGCTCCTCTAGCAGCACCAGGGCGCGGTGAGCTTGCCAAAACCTGGCCAAGCTCCACCACACCCCCAGAGCCTAGCTGCCTCGCCAACACAGCCTCCGGTGTGTGTGGTGTGTGTCTGGGTCCCTTGCGTGCACCGGCGAGTCCGTCCCTTTCCGTATCCCCATCCGCATCCAGGTCAGGGTCTCTGTGTGTCTGTTCGGGGGTTCAGTGCGGGTCTGAGTGTTGGATCCTCGTTCTCCCCGTGTCTCTCTCTTCCTCTCTCGCTCCGACTACCCCTCCGTGTGCCTGTCTGTCTTTCCCTGTGTGTCTGTGTGTCTGTCTCTGTCAGCCGGGCTCCCGTATCGCTCAGTCCTGTCCTGGTGATGGGGGGTGCGTGGGGGGGGTGTCAGGGGAAGGTTGGCGGGGGAGGGGCCACGGGGGTGGACTGCTGCCCAGGGTCTCTGGTTGGGGAGTTCGGGGCGCTGTGAACACTCCGCATGCCTGCCTCCAAGACCGAACGCCCCCCCTAGGCATCTCGGGTTCCAAACCACAGTGGCAGTGGCGGCGGCGGCGGCGGCGTAGGAGGAGGCGGCGGCGGCGGGAGCGGCGGCGGAGGGGGCGGTCCGGCTGGGAAGTCCAGAGACAGTTGGGGAGATCGCCGGGACTTCTGGGACTCTGAGATGCTGGAGGCGCCTCACCCCAAGGCAGGCTCGCAGGCACGCAGGAGCCAAGGCCAGGGCAGGCGGAGGGGTTGACGAGAGGAGCACGCTGGGGCTCGGAGGCCCAGAGCAGTCTGCTGTGGGTCGCAGCAGCAGCCTCTCAGGCCTCTGGCCCTAGCGGCCTGATGGCAGCGCATCTCTTCTGCTCTTGGAAGCTAAGCAGGGTCGGATCCGCTCAGGACTTGGATGGGAGACCGTTCCCGGGTGCCCTGCACTCTTGTTCTGAGGCTACTTTCTTGGCTTTTTTCTTTCTCCTTCGGCCTCCCTTCTTCTCCCTGTGCCTCCACCGCCCCCCTTTGCCCAGCAAGCCTTCCTCCAAACATCCCTTGCCCCGTTGCCCCCTTACCCCCGGGCACCCCACGGCGGTTCACAGGCCCGCTGGAGCCGCCCGCTGCAGCGACAGGCGGCTCGAATCCAGCTCCTCCAACTCCAAGTCACAAGGCCCACCCTCACAGGAACCAGTGGGGCTCGCTGGGGGGCGATGGGAACGGGGTGTGGAGGCTGAGGCCTCAGAGAGGGCAGCCGCTACGGAGGGAGGGAGTGGGCGAAGGTGGCGAGGACTGGGGGGCGATGGGGAGGGGGGAGCGCGTGCGGGAGTTCACCCTGCCTCCCATGCGTGCCCTCCCTCGTTCCTGCCCTTGGGGCCCTCATGCCGCCGCCCCTCGCCTTTCCCTTGGGTCGCCCTGGATGCCCAAGCCACCGGACAACAGGCTCCCCCTGGTGACTGGGCACGCCTACACCTTCTCCCACCAGCCCTGCGCTGCGCTCCAGCCCCGCAGGGCCTTCTCTTCCTTCCCGCCGACCACCGTCCCTTTGCCCCTGGGCCCCGCCCTGGGCCCTCGCTCCCTCTGCCCAGCACCAAAGATGGCCGACCGCCCTGGACCTTGGGGCCGCTGGCACCCTGAGCCTAAGTCCTTCTCCCCACAGCAGCGCACCTAACAGCGAGGCCCGCTCCCTCAGCAAGGCAGTGGGGGCGCGCCCGGCACCACGGCGTCGGCGTCGAGGGGTACCCCCAAATAAACGACGAGACCAAGGAAAGAGTCCCCCGCATGCCCCCAGGCCAGTGTAGTTGCTGGGCAGGCATGGGAGCAGAAGGGGATTCCAGGCAACTTGGCTGTGCTTCCTGGCGCTCCGAGGGGCTCCTCTAGCAGCACCAGGGCGCGGTCAGCTTGCCAAAACCTGGCCAAGCTCCACCACACCCCCAGAGGCTAGCTGCCTCGCCAACACAGCCTCCGGTGTGTGTGGTGTGTGTCTGGGTCCCTTGCGTGCACCGGCGAGGCTGTCCCTTTCCGTGTCCCCATCCGCATCCAGGTCAGGATCTCTGTGTGTCTGTTCGGGGGTTCAGTGCGGGTCTGTGTGTTGGATCCTCGGTCTCCCCGTGTCTCTCTCTTCCTCTCTCGCTCCGACTACCCCTCCGTGCGTATCTCTGGCTTTCCCTGTGTGTCTTTGTGTCTGTCTATGTCAGCCGGGCTCCCGTATCTCTCAGTCCTGTCCTGGTGATGGGGGGTTCGTGGGGGGGGGTGTCACGGGAAGGTTAGAGGGGGACGGGCCACGGCGGTGGACTGCTGCCCAGGGTCTCTGGTGGCGCCCTTGACTTCGGGCCGCCATTGAGCAAGGCGGGGTGGCTTGCCACGCTAGACCCAGGGCTGCGGTTGGGGAGTTGGGGGCGCTGAGAACACTCCGCATGCCTGCCTCCAAGACCGAACGCCCCCCCTAGGCATCTCGGGTTCCAAACGACAGCGGCGGCGGAGGCGGCGGTGGCGGCGGGGGAGGAGGAGGAGGAGGAGGAGGAGGAGGAGGAGGAGGCGGCGGCGGGAGCGGCGGCGGAGGGGGCGGTCCTGCTGGGAAGTCCAGAGACACTTGGGGAGATCGCCAGGACTTCTGCGACTCTGAGATGCTGGAGGCGCCTCACCCCAAGGCAGGCTCGCAGGCACGCAGGAGCAAAGCACAGGGCAGGTGGAGGGGTGACAAGAGGAGCACGCTGGGGCCCGGAGGCCCAGAGCAGTCTGATGTGGGTCGCAGCAGCAGCCTCTCAGGCCTATGGCCCTAGTGGCCTGATGGCAGCGCATCTCTTCTGCTCTTGGAAGCTAAGCAGGGTCGGATCCGGTCAGGACTTGGATGGGAGACCGTTCCCGGGTGCCCTGGACTCTGGTTCTGAGGCTACTTTCTTGGCTTTTTTCTTTCTCCTTCGGCCTCCCTTCTTCTCCCTGTGCCTCCACCGCCCCCCTTTGCCCAGCAAGCCTTCCTCCAAACATCCCTTGCTCCGCTGCCCCCTTACTCCCGGGCACCCCACGGCGATTCACAGGCCCGCTGGAGCCGCCCGCTGCAGGGACTGGCGGCTCCAACCCAGCTCCTCCAACTCCAAGCAACAAGGCCCACCCTCACAGGAACCAGTGGGGCTCGCTGGGCGGCGATGGGAACGGGGTGGGGAGGTTGAGGCAGCAGAGAGGACAGCCGCAACGGAGGGAGGGAGTGGGCGAAGGTGGCGAGGACTGGGGGGGCGTTGGGGCCGGGGGAGGGCGTGCGGGAGTTGACCCTGCCTCCCATGCGTGCACTCCCTGGTTCCTGGCCTTGGGGCCCTCATGCCGCCGCCCCTCGCCATTCCCTTGGGCCGCCCTGGATGCCCAAGCCGCCGGACAACCGGCTCCCCCTGGTGACTGGGCACGCCTACACCTTCTCCCACCAGCCCTGGGCTGCACTCCAGCTCCGCAGGGCCTTCTCTTCCTTCCCGCCGACCACCGTCCCTTTGCCCCTGGGCCCCGCCCTGGGCCCTCCCTCCCTCTGCCCAGCACCAAAGATGGCCGACCGCCCTGGCCCTCGGGGCCGCTGGCACCCTGGGCCGAAGTCTTTCTCCCCACAGCAGCGCAGCTAACAGCAAGGCCCCCTCCCTCAGCAAGGCAGTGGGGGCGCGCCCGGCACCACGGCGTCGGCGTCGAGGGGTACCCCCAAATAAACGACGAGACCAAGGAAAGAGTCCCCCGCATGCCCCCAGGCCAGTGTGGTTGCTGGGCAGGCATGGGAGCAGAAGGGGATTCCAGGCAACTTGGCTGTGCTTCCTGGCGCTCCGAGGGGCTCCTCTAGCAGCACCAGGGCGCGGTGAGCTTGCCAAAACCTGGCCAAGCTCCACCACACCCCCAGAGCCTAGCTGCCTCGCCAACACAGCCTCCGGTGTGTGTGGTGTGTGTCTGGGTCCCTTGCGTGCACCGGCGAGTCCGTCCCTTTCCGTATCCCCATCCGCATCCAGGTCAGGGTCTCTGTGTGTCTGTTCGGGGGTTCAGTGCGGGTCTGAGTGTTGGATCCTCGTTCTCCCCGTGTCTCTCTCTTCCTCTCTCGCTCCGACTACCCCTCCGTGTGCCTGTCTGTCTTTCCCTGTGTGTCTGTGTGTCTGTCTCTGTCAGCCGGGCTCCCGTATCGCTCAGTCCTGTCCTGGTGATGGGGGGTGCGTGGGGGGGGTGTCAGGGGAAGGTTGGCGGGGGAGGGGCCACGGGGGTGGACTGCTGCCCAGGGTCTCTGGTTGGGGAGTTCGGGGCGCTGTGAACACTCCGCATGCCTGCCTCCAAGACCGAACGCCCCCCCTAGGCATCTCGGGTTCCAAACCACAGTGGCAGTGGCGGCGGCGGCGGCGGCGTAGGAGGAGGCGGCGGCGGCGGGAGCGGCGGCGGAGGGGGCGGTCCGGCTGGGAAGTCCAGAGACAGTTGGGGAGATCGCCGGGACTTCTGGGACTCTGAGATGCTGGAGGCGCCTCACCCCAAGGCAGGCTCGCAGGCACGCAGGAGCCAAGGCCAGGGCAGGCGGAGGGGTTGACGAGAGGAGCACGCTGGGGCTCGGAGGCCCAGAGCAGTCTGCTGTGGGTCGCAGCAGCAGCCTCTCAGGCCTCTGGCCCTAGCGGCCTGATGGCAGCGCATCTCTTCTGCTCTTGGAAGCTAAGCAGGGTCGGATCCGCTCAGGACTTGGATGGGAGACCGTTCCCGGGTGCCCTGCACTCTTGTTCTGAGGCTACTTTCTTGGCTTTTTTCTTTCTCCTTCGGCCTCCCTTCTTCTCCCTGTGCCTCCACCGCCCCCCTTTGCCCAGCAAGCCTTCCTCCAAACATCCCTTGCCCCGTTGCCCCCTTACCCCCGGGCACCCCACGGCGGTTCACAGGCCCGCTGGAGCCGCCCGCTGCAGCGACAGGCGGCTCCAACCCAGCTCCTCCAACTCCAAGTCACAAGGCCCACCCTCACAGGAACCAGTGGGGCTCGCGGGGGGGCGATGGGAAGGGGGTGGGGAGGCTGAGGCGGCAGAGAGGGCTGCCGCTTCGGAGGGAGGGAGTGGGCGAAGGTGGCGAGGACTGGGGGGGCGATGGGGCGGGGGGAGCGCGGGCGGGAGTTCACCCTGCCTCCCATGCGTGCACTCCCTGGTTCCTGGCCTTGGGGCCCTCATGCCGCCGCCCCTCGCCATTCCCTTGGGCCGCCCTGGATGCCCAAGCCGCCGAACAACCGGCTCCCCCTGGTGACTGGGCACGCCTACACCTTCTCCCACCAGCCCTGGGCTGCGCTCCAGCCCCGCAGGGCCTTCTCTTCCTTCCCGCCGACCACCGTCCCTTTGCCCCTGGGCCCCGCCCTGGGCCCTCCCTCCCTCTGCCCAGCACCAAAATGGCCGACCGCCCTGGCCCTCGGGGCCGCTGGCACCCTGGGCCGAAGTCCTTCTCCCCACAGCAGCGCAGCTAACAGCAAGGCCCGCTCCCTCAGCAAGGCAGTGGGGGCGCGCCCGGCACCACGGCGTCGGCGTCGAGGGGTACCCCCAAATAAACGACGAGACCAAGGAAAGAGTCCCCCGCATGCCCCCAGGCCAGTGTGGTTGCTGGGCAGGCATGGGAGCAGAAGGGGATTCCAGGCAACTTGGCTGTGCTTCCTGGCGCTCCGAGGGGCTCCTCTAGCAGCACCAGGGCGCGGTCAGCTTGCCAAAACCTGGCCAAGCTCCACCACACCCCCAGAGGCTAGCTGCCTCGCCAACACAGCCTCCGGTGTGTGTGGTGTGTGTCTGGGTCCCTTGCGTGCACCGGCGAGTCCGTCCCTTTCCGTGTCCCCATCCGCATCCAGGTCAGGGTCTCTGTCTGTCTGTTCGGGGGTTCAGTGCGGGTCTGTGTGTTGGATCCTCGTTCTCCCCGTGTCTCTCTCTTCCTCTCTCGCTCCGACTACCCCTCCGTGTGCCTCTCTGTCTTTCCCTGTGTGTCTGTGTGTCTGTCTCTGTCAGCCGGGCTCCCGTATCTCTCAGTCCTGTCCTGGTGATGGGGGGTGCGTGGGGGGTTGTCAGGGGAAGGTTGGCGGGGGTGGGGCCACGGGGGTGGACTGCTGCCCAGGGTCTCTGGTTGGGGAGTTCGGGGCGCTGTGAACACTCCGCATGCCTGCCTCCAAGACCGAACGCCCCCCCTAGGCATCTCGGGTTCCAAACCACAGTGGCGGCGGCGGCGGCGGCGGCGGCGTAGGAGGAGGCGACGGCGGCGGGAGCGGCGGCGGAGGGGGCGGTCCGGCTGGGAAGTCCAGAGACAGTTGGGGAGATCGCCGGGACTTCTGCGACTCTGAGATGCTGGAGGCGCCTCACCCCAAGGCAGGCGCGCAGGCACGCAGGAGCCAAGGCCAGGGCAGGCGGAGGGGTTGACGAGAGGAGCACGCTGGGGCTCGGAGGCCAAGAGCAGTCTGCTGGGAGTCGCAGCATCAGCCTCTCAGGCCTTTGGCCCTAGCGGCCTGATGGCAGCGCATCTCTTCTGCTCTTGGAAGCTAAGCAGGGTCGGATCCGCTCAGGACTTGGATGGGAGACCGTTCCCGGGTGCCCTGCACTCTTGTTCTGAGGCTACTTTCTTGGCTTTTTTCTTTCTCCTTCGGCCTCCCTTCTTCTCCCTGTGCCTCCACCGCCCCCCTTTGCCCAGCAAGCCTTCCTCCAAACATCCCTTGCCCCGTTGCCCCCTTACCCCCGGGCACCCCACGGCGGTTCATAGGCCCGCTGGAGCCGCCCGCTGCAGCGACAGGCGGCTCGAATCCAGCTCCTCCAACTCCAAGTCACAAGGCCCACCCTCACAGGAACCAGTGGGGCTCGCTGGGGGGCGATGGGAACGGGGTGTGGAGGCTGAGGCCTCAGAGAGGGCAGCCGCTACGGAGGGAGGGAGTGGGCGAAGGTGGCGAGGACTGGGGGGCGATGGGGAGGGGGGAGCGCGTGCGGGAGTTCACCCTGCCTCCCATGCGTGCCCTCCCTCGTTCCTGCCCTTGGGGCCCTCATGCCGCCGCCCCTCGCCTTTCCCTTGGGTCGCCCTGGATGCCCAAGCCACCGGACAACAGGCTCCCCCTGGTGACTGGGCACGCCTACACCTTCTCCCACCAGCCCTGCGCTGCGCTCCAGCCCCGCAGGGCCTTCTCTTCCTTCCCGCCGACCACCGTCCCTTTGCCCCTGGGCCCCGCCCTGGGCCCTCGCTCCCTCTGCCCAGCACCAAAGATGGCCGACCGCCCTGGACCTTGGGGCCGCTGGCACCCTGAGCCTAAGTCCTTCTCCCCACAGCAGCGCACCTAACAGCGAGGCCCGCTCCCTCAGCAAGGCAGTGGGGGCGCGCCCGGCACCACGGCGTCGGCGTCGAGGGGTACCCCCAAATAAACGACGAGACCAAGGAAAGAGTCCCCCGCATGCCCCCAGGCCAGTGTAGTTGCTGGGCAGGCATGGGAGCAGAAGGGGATTCCAGGCAACTTGGCTGTGCTTCCTGGCGCTCCGAGGGGCTCCTCTAGCAGCACCAGGGCGCGGTCAGCTTGCCAAAACCTGGCCAAGCTCCACCACACCCCCAGAGGCTAGCTGCCTCGCCAACACAGCCTCCGGTGTGTGTGGTGTGTGTCTGGGTCCCTTGCGTGCACCGGCGAGGCTGTCCCTTTCCGTGTCCCCATCCGCATCCAGGTCAGGATCTCTGTGTGTCTGTTCGGGGGTTCAGTGCGGGTCTGTGTGTTGGATCCTCGGTCTCCCCGTGTCTCTCTCTTCCTCTCTCGCTCCGACTACCCCTCCGTGCGTATCTCTGGCTTTCCCTGTGTGTCTTTGTGTCTGTCTATGTCAGCCGGGCTCCCGTATCTCTCAGTCCTGTCCTGGTGATGGGGGGTTCGTGGGGGAGGGGTGTCACGGGAAGGATAGAGGGGGACGGGCCACGGCGGTGGACTGCTGCCCAGGGTCTCTGGTGGCGCCCTTGACTTCGGGCCGCCATTGAGCAAGGCGGGGTGGCTTGCCACGCTAGACCCAGGGCTGCGGTTGGGGAGTTGGGGGCGCTGAGAACACTCCGCATGCCTGCCTCCAAGACCGAACGCCCCCCCTAGGCATCTCGGGTTCCAAACGACAGCGGCGGCGGAGGCGGCGGTGGCGGCGGGGGAGGAGGAGGAGGAGGAGGAGGAGGCGGCGGCGGGAGCGGCGGCGGAGGGGGCGGTCCTGCTGGGAAGTCCAGAGACACTTGGGGAGATCGCCAGGACTTCTGCGACTCTGAGATGCTGGAGGCGCCTCACCCCAAGGCAGGCTCGCAGGCACGCAGGAGCAAAGCACAGGGCAGGTGGAGGGGTGACAAGAGGAGCACGCTGGGGCCCGGAGGCCCAGAGCAGTCTGATGTGGGTCGCAGCAGCAGCCTCTCAGGCCTATGGCCCTAGTGGCCTGATGGCAGCGCATCTCTTCTGCTCTTGGAAGCTAAGCAGGGTCGGATCCGGTCAGGACTTGGATGGGAGACCGTTCCCGGGTGCCCTGGACTCTGGTTCTGAGGCTACTTTCTTGGCTTTTTTCTTTCTCCTTCGGCCTCCCTTCTTCTCCCTGTGCCTCCACCGCCCCCCTTTGCCCAGCAAGCCTTCCTCCAAACATCCCTTGCTCCGCTGCCCCCTTACTCCCGGGCACCCCACGGCGATTCACAGGCCCGCTGGAGCCGCCCGCTGCAGGGACTGGCGGCTCCAACCCAGCTCCTCCAACTCCAAGCAACAAGGCCCACCCTCACAGGAACCAGTGGGGCTCGCTGGGCGGCGATGGGAACGGGGTGGGGAGGTTGAGGCAGCAGAGAGGACAGCCGCAACGGAGGGAGGGAGTGGGCGAAGGTGGCGAGGACTGGGGGGGCGTTGGGGCGGGGGGAGGGCGTGCGGGAGTTGACCCTGCCTCCCATGCGTGCACTCCCTGGTTCCTGGCCTTGGGGCCCTCATGCCGCCGCCCCTCGCCATTCCCTTGGGCCGCCCTGGATGCCCAAGCCGCCGGACAACCGGCTCCCCCTGGTGACTGGGCACGCCTACACCTTCTCCCACCAGCCCTGGGCTGCACTCCAGCTCCGCAGGGCCTTCTCTTCCTTCCCGCCGACCACCGTCCCTTTGCCCCTGGGCCCCGCCCTGGGCCCTCCCTCCCTCTGCCCAGCACCAAAGATGGCCGACCGCCCTGGCCCTCGGGGCCGCTGGCACCCTGGGCCGAAGTCTTTCTCCCCACAGCAGCGCAGCTAACAGCAAGGCCCCCTCCCTCAGCAAGGCAGTGGGGGCGCGCCCGGCACCACGGCGTCGGCGTCGAGGGGTACCCCCAAATAAACGACGAGACCAAGGAAAGAGTCCCCCGCATGCCCCCAGGCCAGTGTGGTTGCTGGGCAGGCATGGGAGCAGAAGGGGATTCCAGGCAACTTGGCTGTGCTTCCTGGCGCTCCGAGGGGCTCCTCTAGCAGCACCAGGGCGCGGTGAGCTTGCCAAAACCTGGCCAAGCTCCACCACACCCCCAGAGCCTAGCTGCCTCGCCAACACAGCCTCCGGTGTGTGTGGTGTGTGTCTGGGTCCCTTGCGTGCACCGGCGAGTCCGTCCCTTTCCGTATCCCCATCCGCATCCAGGTCAGGGTCTCTGTGTGTCTGTTCGGGGGTTCAGTGCGGGTCTGAGTGTTGGATCCTCGTTCTCCCCGTGTCTCTCTCTTCCTCTCTCGCTCCGACTACCCCTCCGTGTGCCTGTCTGTCTTTCCCTGTGTGTCTGTGTGTCTGTCTCTGTCAGCCGGGCTCCCGTATCGCTCAGTCCTGTCCTGGTGATGGGGGGTGCGTGGGGGGGGTGTCAGGGGAAGGTTGGCGGGGGAGGGGCCACGGGGGTGGACTGCTGCCCAGGGTCTCTGGTTGGGGAGTTCGGGGCGCTGTGAACACTCCGCATGCCTGCCTCCAAGACCGAACGCCCCCCCTAGGCATCTCGGGTTCCAAACCACAGTGGCAGTGGCGGCGGCGGCGGCGGCGTAGGAGGAGGCGGCGGCGGCGGGAGCGGCGGCGGAGGGGGCGGTCCGGCTGGGAAGTCCAGAGACAGTTGGGGAGATCGCCGGGACTTCTGGGACTCTGAGATGCTGGAGGCGCCTCACCCCAAGGCAGGCTCGCAGGCACGCAGGAGCCAAGGCCAGGGCAGGCGGAGGGGTTGACGAGAGGAGCACGCTGGGGCTCGGAGGCCCAGAGCAGTCTGCTGTGGGTCGCAGCAGCAGCCTCTCAGGCCTCTGGCCCTAGCGGCCTGATGGCAGCGCATCTCTTCTGCTCTTGGAAGCTAAGCAGGGTCGGATCCGCTCAGGACTTGGATGGGAGACCGTTCCCGGGTGCCCTGCACTCTTGTTCTGAGGCTACTTTCTTGGCTTTTTTCTTTCTCCTTCGGCCTCCCTTCTTCTCCCTGTGCCTCCACCGCCCCCCTTTGCCCAGCAAGCCTTCCTCCAAACATCCCTTGCCCCGTTGCCCCCTTACCCCCGGGCACCCCACGGCGGTTCACAGGCCCGCTGGAGCCGCCCGCTGCAGCGACAGGCGGCTCCAACCCAGCTCCTCCAACTCCAAGTCACAAGGCCCACCCTCACAGGAACCAGTGGGGCTCGCGGGGGGGCGATGGGAAGGGGGTGGGGAGGCTGAGGCGGCAGAGAGGGCTGCCGCTTCGGAGGGAGGGAGTGGGCGAAGGTGGCGAGGACTGGGGGGGCGATGGGGCGGGGGGAGCGCGGGCGGGAGTTCACCCTGCCTCCCATGCGTGCACTCCCTGGTTCCTGGCCTTGGGGCCCTCATGCCGCCGCCCCTCGCCATTCCCTTGGGCCGCCCTGGATGCCCAAGCCGCCGAACAACCGGCTCCCCCTGGTGACTGGGCACGCCTACACCTTCTCCCACCAGCCCTGGGCTGCGCTCCAGCCCCGCAGGGCCTTCTCTTCCTTCCCGCCGACCACCGTCCCTTTGCCCCTGGGCCCCGCCCTGGGCCCTCCCTCCCTCTGCCCAGCACCAAAATGGCCGACCGCCCTGGCCCTCGGGGCCGCTGGCACCCTGGGCCGAAGTCCTTCTCCCCACAGCAGCGCAGCTAACAGCAAGGCCCGCTCCCTCAGCAAGGCAGTGGGGGCGCGCCCGGCACCACGGCGTCGGCGTCGAGGGGTACCCCTAAATAAACGACGAGACCAAGGAAAGAGTCCCCCGCATGCCCCCAGGCCAGTGTGGTTGCTGGGCAGGCATGGGAGCAGAAGGGGATTCCAGGCAACTTGGCTGTGCTTCCTGGCGCTCCGAGGGGCTCCTCTAGCAGCACCAGGGCGCGGTCAGCTTGCCAAAACCTGGCCAAGCTCCACCACACCCCCAGAGGCTAGCTGCCTCGCCAACACAGCCTCCGGTGTGTGTGGTGTGTGTCTGGGTCCCTTGCGTGCACCGGCGAGTCCGTCCCTTTCCGTGTCCCCATCCGCATCCAGGTCAGGGTCTCTGTCTGTCTGTTCGGGGGTTCAGTGCGGGTCTGTGTGTTGGATCCTCGTTCTCCCCGTGTCTCTCTCTTCCTCTCTCGCTCCGACTACCCCTCCGTGTGCCTCTCTGTCTTTCCCTGTGTGTCTGTGTGTCTGTCTCTGTCAGCCGGGCTCCCGTATCTCTCAGTCCTGTCCTGGTGATGGGGGGTGCGTGGGGGGTTGTCAGGGGAAGGTTGGCGGGGGTGGGGCCACGGGGGTGGACTGCTGCCCAGGGTCTCTGGTTGGGGAGTTCGGGGCGCTGTGAACACTCCGCATGCCTGCCTCCAAGACCGAACGCCCCCCCTAGGCATCTCGGGTTCCAAACCACAGTGGCGGCGGCGGCGGCGGCGGCGGCGTAGGAGGAGGCGACGGCGGCGGGAGCGGCGGCGGAGGGGGCGGTCCGGCTGGGAAGTCCAGAGACAGTTGGGGAGATCGCCGGGACTTCTGCGACTCTGAGATGCTGGAGGCGCCTCACCCCAAGGCAGGCGCGCAGGCACGCAGGAGCCAAGGCCAGGGCAGGCGGAGGGGTTGACGAGAGGAGCACGCTGGGGCTCGGAGGCCCAGAGCAGTCTGCTGGGAGTCGCAGCATCAGCCTCTCAGGCCTTTGGCCCTAGCGGCCTGATGGCAGCGCATCTCTTCTGCTCTTGGAAGCTAAGCAGGGTCGGATCCGCTCAGGACTTGGATGGGAGACCGTTCCCGGGTGCCCTGCACTCTTGTTCTGAGGCTACTTTCTTGGCTTTTTTCTTTCTCCTTCGGCCTCCCTTCTTCTCCCTGTGCCTCCACCGCCCCCCTTTGCCCAGCAAGCCTTCCTCCAAACATCCCTTGCCCCGTTGCCCCCTTACCCCCGGGCACCCCACGGCGGTTCATAGGCCCGCTGGAGCCGCCCGCTGCAGCGACAGGCGGCTCGAATCCAGCTCCTCCAACTCCAAGTCACAAGGCCCACCCTCACAGGAACCAGTGGGGCTCGCTGGGGGGCGATGGGAACGGGGTGTGGAGGCTGAGGCCTCAGAGAGGGCAGCCGCTACGGAGGGAGGGAGTGGGCGAAGGTGGCGAGGACTGGGGGGCGATGGGGAGGGGGGAGCGCGTGCGGGAGTTCACCCTGCCTCCCATGCGTGCCCTCCCTCGTTCCTGCCCTTGGGGCCCTCATGCCGCCGCCCCTCGCCTTTCCCTTGGGTCGCCCTGGATGCCCAAGCCACCGGACAACAGGCTCCCCCTGGTGACTGGGCACGCCTACACCTTCTCCCACCAGCCCTGCGCTGCGCTCCAGCCCCGCAGGGCCTTCTCTTCCTTCCCGCCGACCACCGTCCCTTTGCCCCTGGGCCCCGCCCTGGGCCCTCGCTCCCTCTGCCCAGCACCAAAGATGGCCGACCGCCCTGGACCTTGGGGCCGCTGGCACCCTGAGCCTAAGTCCTTCTCCCCACAGCAGCGCACCTAACAGCGAGGCCCGCTCCCTCAGCAAGGCAGTGGGGGCGCGCCCGGCACCACGGCGTCGGCGTCGAGGGGTACCCCCAAATAAACGACGAGACCAAGGAAAGAGTCCCCCGCATGCCCCCAGGCCAGTGTAGTTGCTGGGCAGGCATGGGAGCAGAAGGGGATTCCAGGCAACTTGGCTGTGCTTCCTGGCGCTCCGAGGGGCTCCTCTAGCAGCACCAGGGCACGGTCAGCTTGCCAAAACCTGGCCAAGCTCCACCACACCCCCAGAGGCTAGCTGCCTCGCCAACACAGCCTCCGGTGTGTGTGGTGTGTGTCTGGGTCCCTTGCGTGCACCGGCGAGTCCGTCCCTTTCCGTGTCCCCATCCGCATCCAGGTCAGGGTCTCTGTCTGTCTGTTCGGGGGTTCAGTGCGGGTCTGTGTGTTGGATCCTCGTTCTCCCCGTGTCTCTCTCTTCCTCTCTCGCTCCGACTACCCCTCCGTGTGCCTCTCTGTCTTTCCCTGTGTGTCTGTGTGTCTGTCTCTGTCAGCCGGGCTCCCGTATCTCTCAGTCCTGTCCTGGTGATGGGGGGTGCGTGGGGGGTTGTCAGGGGAAGGTTGGCGGGGGTGGGGCCACGGGGGTGGACTGCTGCCCAGGGTCTCTGGTTGGGGAGTTCGGGGCGCTGTGAACACTCCGCATGCCTGCCTCCAAGACCGAACGCCCCCCCTAGGCATCTCGGGTTCCAAACCACAGTGGCGGCGGCGGCGGCGGCGGCGGCGTAGGAGGAGGCGACGGCGGCGGGAGCGGCGGCGGAGGGGGCGGTCCGGCTGGGAAGTCCAGAGACAGTTGGGGAGATCGCCGGGACTTCTGCGACTCTGAGATGCTGGAGGCGCCTCACCCCAAGGCAGGCGCGCAGGCACGCAGGAGCCAAGGCCAGGGCAGGCGGAGGGGTTGACGAGAGGAGCACGCTGGGGCTCGGAGGCCAAGAGCAGTCTGCTGGGAGTCGCAGCATCAGCCTCTCAGGCCTTTGGCCCTAGCGGCCTGATGGCAGCGCATCTCTTCTGCTCTTGGAAGCTAAGCAGGGTCGGATCCGCTCAGGACTTGGATGGGAGACCGTTCCCGGGTGCCCTGCACTCTTGTTCTGAGGCTACTTTCTTGGCTTTTTTCTTTCTCCTTCGGCCTCCCTTCTTCTCCCTGTGCCTCCACCGCCCCCCTTTGCCCAGCAAGCCTTCCTCCAAACATCCCTTGCCCCGTTGCCCCCTTACCCCCGGGCACCCCACGGCGGTTCATAGGCCCGCTGGAGCCGCCCGCTGCAGCGACAGGCGGCTCGAATCCAGCTCCTCCAACTCCAAGTCACAAGGCCCACCCTCACAGGAACCAGTGGGGCTCGCTGGGGGGCGATGGGAACGGGGTGTGGAGGCTGAGGCCTCAGAGAGGGCAGCCGCTACGGAGGGAGGGAGTGGGCGAAGGTGGCGAGGACTGGGGGGCGATGGGGAGGGGGGAGCGCGTGCGGGAGTTCACCCTGCCTCCCATGCGTGCCCTCCCTCGTTCCTGCCCTTGGGGCCCTCATGCCGCCGCCCCTCGCCTTTCCCTTGGGTCGCCCTGGATGCCCAAGCCACCGGACAACAGGCTCCCCCTGGTGACTGGGCACGCCTACACCTTCTCCCACCAGCCCTGCGCTGCGCTCCAGCCCCGCAGGGCCTTCTCTTCCTTCCGGCCGACCACCGTCCCTTTGCCCCTGGGCCCCGCCCTGGGCCCTCGCTCCCTCTGCCCAGCACCAAAGATGGCCGACCGCCCTGGACCTTGGGGCCGCTGGCACCCTGAGCCTAAGTCCTTCTCCCCACAGCAGCGCACCTAACAGCGAGGCCCGCTCCCTCAGCAAGGCAGTGGGGGCGCGCCCGGCACCACGGCGTCGGCGTCGAGGGGTACCCCCAAATAAACGACGAGACCAAGGAAAGAGTCCCCCGCATGCCCCCAGGCCAGTGTAGTTGCTGGGCAGGCATGGGAGCAGAAGGGGATTCCAGGCAACTTGGCTGTGCTTCCTGGCGCTCCGAGGGGCTCCTCTAGCAGCACCAGGGCGCGGTCAGCTTGCCAAAACCTGGCCAAGCTCCACCACACCCCCAGAGGCTAGCTGCCTCGCCAACACAGCCTCCGGTGTGTGTGGTGTGTGTCTGGGTCCCTTGCGTGCACCGGCGAGGCTGTCCCTTTCCGTGTCCCCATCCGCATCCAGGTCAGGATCTCTGTGTGTCTGTTCGGGGGTTCAGTGCGGGTCTGTGTGTTGGATCCTCGGTCTCCCCGTGTCTCTCTCTTCCTCTCTCGCTCCGACTACCCCTCCGTGCGTATCTCTGGCTTTCCCTGTGTGTCTTTGTGTCTGTCTATGTCAGCCGGGCTCCCGTATCTCTCAGTCCTGTCCTGGTGATGGGGGGTTCGTGGGGGGGGGTGTCACGGGAAGGTTAGAGGGGGACGGGCCACGGCGGTGGACTGCTGCCCAGGGTCTCTGGTGGCGCCCTTGACTTCGGGCCGCCATTGAGCAAGGCGGGGTGGCTTGCCACGCTAGACCCAGGGCTGCGGTTGGGGAGTTGGGGGCGCTGAGAACACTCCGCATGCCTGCCTCCAAGACCGAACGCCCCCCCTAGGCATCTCGGGTTCCAAACGACAGCGGCGGCGGAGGCGGCGGTGGCGGCGGGGGAGGAGGAGGAGGAGGAGGAGGAGGAGGAGGAGGAGGCGGCGGCGGGAGCGGCGGCGGAGGGGGCGGTCCTGCTGGGAAGTCCAGAGACACTTGGGGAGATCGCCAGGACTTCTGCGACTCTGAGATGCTGGAGGCGCCTCACCCCAAGGCAGGCTCGCAGGCACGCAGGAGCAAAGCACAGGGCAGGTGGAGGGGTGACAAGAGGAGCACGCTGGGGCCCGGAGGCCCAGAGCAGTCTGATGTGGGTCGCAGCAGCAGCCTCTCAGGCCTATGGCCCTAGTGGCCTGATGGCAGCGCATCTCTTCTGCTCTTGGAAGCTAAGCAGGGTCGGATCCGGTCAGGACTTGGATGGGAGACCGTTCCCGGGTGCCCTGGACTCTGGTTCTGAGGCTACTTTCTTGGCTTTTTTCTTTCTCCTTCGGCCTCCCTTCTTCTCCCTGTGCCTCCACCGCCCCCCTTTGCCCAGCAAGCC
Organism: Mirounga angustirostris; assembly: GCF_029215605.1. Classification (NCBI taxonomy): domain Eukaryota; kingdom Metazoa; phylum Chordata; class Mammalia; order Carnivora; family Phocidae; genus Mirounga; species Mirounga angustirostris. Next base: position 13,332 of record NW_026991996.1, on the reverse strand, counting down.
TTCCTCCAAACATCCCTTGCTCCGCTGCCCCCTTACTCCCGGGCACCCCACGGCGATTCACAGGCCCGCTGGAGCCGCCCGCTGCAGGGACTGGCGGCTCCAACCCAGCTCCTCCAACTCCAAGCAACAAGGCCCACCCTCACAGGAACCAGTGGGGCTCGCTGGGCGGCGATGGGAACGGGGTGGGGAGGTTGAGGCAGCAGAGAGGACAGCCGCAACGGAGGGAGGGAGTGGGCGAAGGTGGCGAGGACTGGGGGGGCGTTGGGGCCGGGGGAGGGCGTGCGGGAGTTGACCCTGCCTCCCATGCGTGCACTCCCTGGTTCCTGGCCTTGGGGCCCTCATGCCGCCGCCCCTCGCCATTCCCTTGGGCCGCCCTGGATGCCCAAGCCGCCGGACAACCGGCTCCCCCTGGTGACTGGGCACGCCTACACCTTCTCCCACCAGCCCTGGGCTGCACTCCAGCTCCGCAGGGCCTTCTCTTCCTTCCCGCCGACCACCGTCCCTTTGCCCCTGGGCCCCGCCCTGGGCCCTCCCTCCCTCTGCCCAGCACCAAAGATGGCCGACCGCCCTGGCCCTCGGGGCCGCTGGCACCCTGGGCCGAAGTCTTTCTCCCCACAGCAGCGCAGCTAACAGCAAGGCCCCCTCCCTCAGCAAGGCAGTGGGGGCGCGCCCGGCACCACGGCGTCGGCGTCGAGGGGTACCCCCAAATAAACGACGAGACCAAGGAAAGAGTCCCCCGCATGCCCCCAGGCCAGTGTGGTTGCTGGGCAGGCATGGGAGCAGAAGGGGATTCCAGGCAACTTGGCTGTGCTTCCTGGCGCTCCGAGGGGCTCCTCTAGCAGCACCAGGGCGCGGTGAGCTTGCCAAAACCTGGCCAAGCTCCACCACACCCCCAGAGCCTAGCTGCCTCGCCAACACAGCCTCCGGTGTGTGTGGTGTGTGTCTGGGTCCCTTGCGTGCACCGGCGAGTCCGTCCCTTTCCGTATCCCCATCCGCATCCAGGTCAGGGTCTCTGTGTGTCTGTTCGGGGGTTCAGTGCGGGTCTGAGTGTTGGATCCTCGTTCTCCCCGTGTCTCTCTCTTCCTCTCTCGCTCCGACTACCCCTCCGTGTGCCTGTCTGTCTTTCCCTGTGTGTCTGTGTGTCTGTCTCTGTCAGCCGGGCTCCCGTATCGCTCAGTCCTGTCCTGGTGATGGGGGGTGCGTGGGGGGGGTGTCAGGGGAAGGTTGGCGGGGGAGGGGCCACGGGGGTGGACTGCTGCCCAGGGTCTCTGGTTGGGGAGTTCGGGGCGCTGTGAACACTCCGCATGCCTGCCTCCAAGACCGAACGCCCCCCCTAGGCATCTCGGGTTCCAAACCACAGTGGCAGTGGCGGCGGCGGCGGCGGCGTAGGAGGAGGCGGCGGCGGCGGGAGCGGCGGCGGAGGGGGCGGTCCGGCTGGGAAGTCCAGAGACAGTTGGGGAGATCGCCGGGACTTCTGGGACTCTGAGATGCTGGAGGCGCCTCACCCCAAGGCAGGCTCGCAGGCACGCAGGAGCCAAGGCCAGGGCAGGCGGAGGGGTTGACGAGAGGAGCACGCTGGGGCTCGGAGGCCCAGAGCAGTCTGCTGTGGGTCGCAGCAGCAGCCTCTCAGGCCTCTGGCCCTAGCGGCCTGATGGCAGCGCATCTCTTCTGCTCTTGGAAGCTAAGCAGGGTCGGATCCGCTCAGGACTTGGATGGGAGACCGTTCCCGGGTGCCCTGCACTCTTGTTCTGAGGCTACTTTCTTGGCTTTTTTCTTTCTCCTTCGGCCTCCCTTCTTCTCCCTGTGCCTCCACCGCCCCCCTTTGCCCAGCAAGCCTTCCTCCAAACATCCCTTGCCCCGTTGCCCCCTTACCCCCGGGCACCCCACGGCGGTTCACAGGCCCGCTGGAGCCGCCCGCTGCAGCGACAGGCGGCTCCAACCCAGCTCCTCCAACTCCAAGTCACAAGGCCCACCCTCACAGGAACCAGTGGGGCTCGCGGGGGGGCGATGGGAAGGGGGTGGGGAGGCTGAGGCGGCAGAGAGGGCTGCCGCTTCGGAGGGAGGGAGTGGGCGAAGGTGGCGAGGACTGGGGGGGCGATGGGGCGGGGGGAGCGCGGGCGGGAGTTCACCCTGCCTCCCATGCGTGCACTCCCTGGTTCCTGGCCTTGGGGCCCTCATGCCGCCGCCCCTCGCCATTCCCTTGGGCCGCCCTGGATGCCCAAGCCGCCGAACAACCGGCTCCCCCTGGTGACTGGGCACGCCTACACCTTCTCCCACCAGCCCTGGGCTGCGCTCCAGCCCCGCAGGGCCTTCTCTTCCTTCCCGCCGACCACCGTCCCTTTGCCCCTGGGCCCCGCCCTGGGCCCTCCCTCCCTCTGCCCAGCACCAAAATGGCCGACCGCCCTGGCCCTCGGGGCCGCTGGCACCCTGGGCCGAAGTCCTTCTCCCCACAGCAGCGCAGCTAACAGCAAGGCCCGCTCCCTCAGCAAGGCAGTGGGGGCGCGCCCGGCACCACGGCGTCGGCGTCGAGGGGTACCCCTAAATAAACGACGAGACCAAGGAAAGAGTCCCCCGCATGCCCCCAGGCCAGTGTGGTTGCTGGGCAGGCATGGGAGCAGAAGGGGATTCCAGGCAACTTGGCTGTGCTTCCTGGCGCTCCGAGGGGCTCCTCTAGCAGCACCAGGGCGCGGTCAGCTTGCCAAAACCTGGCCAAGCTCCACCACACCCCCAGAGGCTAGCTGCCTCGCCAACACAGCCTCCGGTGTGTGTGGTGTGTGTCTGGGTCCCTTGCGTGCACCGGCGAGTCCGTCCCTTTCCGTGTCCCCATCCGCATCCAGGTCAGGGTCTCTGTCTGTCTGTTCGGGGGTTCAGTGCGGGTCTGTGTGTTGGATCCTCGTTCTCCCCGTGTCTCTCTCTTCCTCTCTCGCTCCGACTACCCCTCCGTGTGCCTCTCTGTCTTTCCCTGTGTGTCTGTGTGTCTGTCTCTGTCAGCCGGGCTCCCGTATCTCTCAGTCCTGTCCTGGTGATGGGGGGTGCGTGGGGGGTTGTCAGGGGAAGGTTGGCGGGGGTGGGGCCACGGGGGTGGACTGCTGCCCAGGGTCTCTGGTTGGGGAGTTCGGGGCGCTGTGAACACTCCGCATGCCTGCCTCCAAGACCGAACGCCCCCCCTAGGCATCTCGGGTTCCAAACCACAGTGGCGGCGGCGGCGGCGGCGGCGGCGTAGGAGGAGGCGACGGCGGCGGGAGCGGCGGCGGAGGGGGCGGTCCGGCTGGGAAGTCCAGAGACAGTTGGGGAGATCGCCGGGACTTCTGCGACTCTGAGATGCTGGAGGCGCCTCACCCCAAGGCAGGCGCGCAGGCACGCAGGAGCCAAGGCCAGGGCAGGCGGAGGGGTTGACGAGAGGAGCACGCTGGGGCTCGGAGGCCCAGAGCAGTCTGCTGGGAGTCGCAGCATCAGCCTCTCAGGCCTTTGGCCCTAGCGGCCTGATGGCAGCGCATCTCTTCTGCTCTTGGAAGCTAAGCAGGGTCGGATCCGCTCAGGACTTGGATGGGAGACCGTTCCCGGGTGCCCTGCACTCTTGTTCTGAGGCTACTTTCTTGGCTTTTTTCTTTCTCCTTCGGCCTCCCTTCTTCTCCCTGTGCCTCCACCGCCCCCCTTTGCCCAGCAAGCCTTCCTCCAAACATCCCTTGCCCCGTTGCCCCCTTACCCCCGGGCACCCCACGGCGGTTCATAGGCCCGCTGGAGCCGCCCGCTGCAGCGACAGGCGGCTCGAATCCAGCTCCTCCAACTCCAAGTCACAAGGCCCACCCTCACAGGAACCAGTGGGGCTCGCTGGGGGGCGATGGGAACGGGGTGTGGAGGCTGAGGCCTCAGAGAGGGCAGCCGCTACGGAGGGAGGGAGTGGGCGAAGGTGGCGAGGACTGGGGGGCGATGGGGAGGGGGGAGCGCGTGCGGGAGTTCACCCTGCCTCCCATGCGTGCCCTCCCTCGTTCCTGCCCTTGGGGCCCTCATGCCGCCGCCCCTCGCCTTTCCCTTGGGTCGCCCTGGATGCCCAAGCCACCGGACAACAGGCTCCCCCTGGTGACTGGGCACGCCTACACCTTCTCCCACCAGCCCTGCGCTGCGCTCCAGCCCCGCAGGGCCTTCTCTTCCTTCCCGCCGACCACCGTCCCTTTGCCCCTGGGCCCCGCCCTGGGCCCTCGCTCCCTCTGCCCAGCACCAAAGATGGCCGACCGCCCTGGACCTTGGGGCCGCTGGCACCCTGAGCCTAAGTCCTTCTCCCCACAGCAGCGCACCTAACAGCGAGGCCCGCTCCCTCAGCAAGGCAGTGGGGGCGCGCCCGGCACCACGGCGTCGGCGTCGAGGGGTACCCCCAAATAAACGACGAGACCAAGGAAAGAGTCCCCCGCATGCCCCCAGGCCAGTGTAGTTGCTGGGCAGGCATGGGAGCAGAAGGGGATTCCAGGCAACTTGGCTGTGCTTCCTGGCGCTCCGAGGGGCTCCTCTAGCAGCACCAGGGCACGGTCAGCTTGCCAAAACCTGGCCAAGCTCCACCACACCCCCAGAGGCTAGCTGCCTCGCCAACACAGCCTCCGGTGTGTGTGGTGTGTGTCTGGGTCCCTTGCGTGCACCGGCGAGTCCGTCCCTTTCCGTGTCCCCATCCGCATCCAGGTCAGGGTCTCTGTCTGTCTGTTCGGGGGTTCAGTGCGGGTCTGTGTGTTGGATCCTCGTTCTCCCCGTGTCTCTCTCTTCCTCTCTCGCTCCGACTACCCCTCCGTGTGCCTCTCTGTCTTTCCCTGTGTGTCTGTGTGTCTGTCTCTGTCAGCCGGGCTCCCGTATCTCTCAGTCCTGTCCTGGTGATGGGGGGTGCGTGGGGGGTTGTCAGGGGAAGGTTGGCGGGGGTGGGGCCACGGGGGTGGACTGCTGCCCAGGGTCTCTGGTTGGGGAGTTCGGGGCGCTGTGAACACTCCGCATGCCTGCCTCCAAGACCGAACGCCCCCCCTAGGCATCTCGGGTTCCAAACCACAGTGGCGGCGGCGGCGGCGGCGGCGGCGTAGGAGGAGGCGACGGCGGCGGGAGCGGCGGCGGAGGGGGCGGTCCGGCTGGGAAGTCCAGAGACAGTTGGGGAGATCGCCGGGACTTCTGCGACTCTGAGATGCTGGAGGCGCCTCACCCCAAGGCAGGCGCGCAGGCACGCAGGAGCCAAGGCCAGGGCAGGCGGAGGGGTTGACGAGAGGAGCACGCTGGGGCTCGGAGGCCAAGAGCAGTCTGCTGGGAGTCGCAGCATCAGCCTCTCAGGCCTTTGGCCCTAGCGGCCTGATGGCAGCGCATCTCTTCTGCTCTTGGAAGCTAAGCAGGGTCGGATCCGCTCAGGACTTGGATGGGAGACCGTTCCCGGGTGCCCTGCACTCTTGTTCTGAGGCTACTTTCTTGGCTTTTTTCTTTCTCCTTCGGCCTCCCTTCTTCTCCCTGTGCCTCCACCGCCCCCCTTTGCCCAGCAAGCCTTCCTCCAAACATCCCTTGCCCCGTTGCCCCCTTACCCCCGGGCACCCCACGGCGGTTCATAGGCCCGCTGGAGCCGCCCGCTGCAGCGACAGGCGGCTCGAATCCAGCTCCTCCAACTCCAAGTCACAAGGCCCACCCTCACAGGAACCAGTGGGGCTCGCTGGGGGGCGATGGGAACGGGGTGTGGAGGCTGAGGCCTCAGAGAGGGCAGCCGCTACGGAGGGAGGGAGTGGGCGAAGGTGGCGAGGACTGGGGGGCGATGGGGAGGGGGGAGCGCGTGCGGGAGTTCACCCTGCCTCCCATGCGTGCCCTCCCTCGTTCCTGCCCTTGGGGCCCTCATGCCGCCGCCCCTCGCCTTTCCCTTGGGTCGCCCTGGATGCCCAAGCCACCGGACAACAGGCTCCCCCTGGTGACTGGGCACGCCTACACCTTCTCCCACCAGCCCTGCGCTGCGCTCCAGCCCCGCAGGGCCTTCTCTTCCTTCCCGCCGACCACCGTCCCTTTGCCCCTGGGCCCCGCCCTGGGCCCTCGCTCCCTCTGCCCAGCACCAAAGATGGCCGACCGCCCTGGACCTTGGGGCCGCTGGCACCCTGAGCCTAAGTCCTTCTCCCCACAGCAGCGCACCTAACAGCGAGGCCCGCTCCCTCAGCAAGGCAGTGGGGGCGCGCCCGGCACCACGGCGTCGGCGTCGAGGGGTACCCCCAAATAAACGACGAGACCAAGGAAAGAGTCCCCCGCATGCCCCCAGGCCAGTGTAGTTGCTGGGCAGGCATGGGAGCAGAAGGGGATTCCAGGCAACTTGGCTGTGCTTCCTGGCGCTCCGAGGGGCTCCTCTAGCAGCACCAGGGCGCGGTCAGCTTGCCAAAACCTGGCCAAGCTCCACCACACCCCCAGAGGCTAGCTGCCTCGCCAACACAGCCTCCGGTGTGTGTGGTGTGTGTCTGGGTCCCTTGCGTGCACCGGCGAGGCTGTCCCTTTCCGTGTCCCCATCCGCATCCAGGTCAGGATCTCTGTGTGTCTGTTCGGGGGTTCAGTGCGGGTCTGTGTGTTGGATCCTCGGTCTCCCCGTGTCTCTCTCTTCCTCTCTCGCTCCGACTACCCCTCCGTGCGTATCTCTGGCTTTCCCTGTGTGTCTTTGTGTCTGTCTATGTCAGCCGGGCTCCCGTATCTCTCAGTCCTGTCCTGGTGATGGGGGGTTCGTGGGGGAGGGGTGTCACGGGAAGGATAGAGGGGGACGGGCCACGGCGGTGGACTGCTGCCCAGGGTCTCTGGTGGCGCCCTTGACTTCGGGCCGCCATTGAGCAAGGCGGGGTGGCTTGCCACGCTAGACCCAGGGCTGCGGTTGGGGAGTTGGGGGCGCTGAGAACACTCCGCATGCCTGCCTCCAAGACCGAACGCCCCCCCTAGGCATCTCGGGTTCCAAACGACAGCGGCGGCGGAGGCGGCGGTGGCGGCGGGGGAGGAGGAGGAGGAGGAGGAGGAGGAGGAGGAGGAGGCGGCGGCGGGAGCGGCGGCGGAGGGGGCGGTCCTGCTGGGAAGTCCAGAGACACTTGGGGAGATCGCCAGGACTTCTGCGACTCTGAGATGCTGGAGGCGCCTCACCCCAAGGCAGGCTCGCAGGCACGCAGGAGCAAAGCACAGGGCAGGTGGAGGGGTGACAAGAGGAGCACGCTGGGGCCCGGAGGCCCAGAGCAGTCTGATGTGGGTCGCAGCAGCAGCCTCTCAGGCCTATGGCCCTAGTGGCCTGATGGCAGCGCATCTCTTCTGCTCTTGGAAGCTAAGCAGGGTCGGATCCGGTCAGGACTTGGATGGGAGACCGTTCCCGGGTGCCCTGGACTCTGGTTCTGAGGCTACTTTCTTGGCTTTTTTCTTTCTCCTTCGGCCTCCCTTCTTCTCCCTGTGCCTCCACCGCCCCCCTTTGCCCAGCAAGCCTTCCTCCAAACATCCCTTGCTCCGCTGCCCCCTTACTCCCGGGCACCCCACGGCGATTCACAGGCCCGCTGGAGCCGCCCGCTGCAGGGACTGGCGGCTCCAACCCAGCTCCTCCAACTCCAAGCAACAAGGCCCACCCTCACAGGAACCAGTGGGGCTCGCTGGGCGGCGATGGGAACGGGGTGGGGAGGTTGAGGCAGCAGAGAGGACAGCCGCAACGGAGGGAGGGAGTGGGCGAAGGTGGCGAGGACTGGGGGGGCGTTGGGGCCGGGGGAGGGCGTGCGGGAGTTGACCCTGCCTCCCATGCGTGCACTCCCTGGTTCCTGGCCTTGGGGCCCTCATGCCGCCGCCCCTCGCCATTCCCTTGGGCCGCCCTGGATGCCCAAGCCGCCGGACAACCGGCTCCCCCTGGTGACTGGGCACGCCTACACCTTCTCCCACCAGCCCTGGGCTGCACTCCAGCTCCGCAGGGCCTTCTCTTCCTTCCCGCCGACCACCGTCCCTTTGCCCCTGGGCCCCGCCCTGGGCCCTCCCTCCCTCTGCCCAGCACCAAAGATGGCCGACCGCCCTGGCCCTCGGGGCCGCTGGCACCCTGGGCCGAAGTCTTTCTCCCCACAGCAGCGCAGCTAACAGCAAGGCCCCCTCCCTCAGCAAGGCAGTGGGGGCGCGCCCGGCACCACGGCGTCGGCGTCGAGGGGTACCCCCAAATAAACGACGAGACCAAGGAAAGAGTCCCCCGCATGCCCCCAGGCCAGTGTGGTTGCTGGGCAGGCATGGGAGCAGAAGGGGATTCCAGGCAACTTGGCTGTGCTTCCTGGCGCTCCGAGGGGCTCCTCTAGCAGCACCAGGGCGCGGTGAGCTTGCCAAAACCTGGCCAAGCTCCACCACACCCCCAGAGCCTAGCTGCCTCGCCAACACAGCCTCCGGTGTGTGTGGTGTGTGTCTGGGTCCCTTGCGTGCACCGGCGAGTCCGTCCCTTTCCGTATCCCCATCCGCATCCAGGTCAGGGTCTCTGTGTGTCTGTTCGGGGGTTCAGTGCGGGTCTGAGTGTTGGATCCTCGTTCTCCCCGTGTCTCTCTCTTCCTCTCTCGCTCCGACTACCCCTCCGTGTGCCTGTCTGTCTTTCCCTGTGTGTCTGTGTGTCTGTCTCTGTCAGCCGGGCTCCCGTATCGCTCAGTCCTGTCCTGGTGATGGGGGGTGCGTGGGGGGGGTGTCAGGGGAAGGTTGGCGGGGGAGGGGCCACGGGGGTGGACTGCTGCCCAGGGTCTCTGGTTGGGGAGTTCGGGGCGCTGTGAACACTCCGCATGCCTGCCTCCAAGACCGAACGCCCCCCCTAGGCATCTCGGGTTCCAAACCACAGTGGCAGTGGCGGCGGCGGCGGCGGCGTAGGAGGAGGCGGCGGCGGCGGGAGCGGCGGCGGAGGGGGCGGTCCGGCTGGGAAGTCCAGAGACAGTTGGGGAGATCGCCGGGACTTCTGGGACTCTGAGATGCTGGAGGCGCCTCACCCCAAGGCAGGCTCGCAGGCACGCAGGAGCCAAGGCCAGGGCAGGCGGAGGGGTTGACGAGAGGAGCACGCTGGGGCTCGGAGGCCCAGAGCAGTCTGCTGTGGGTCGCAGCAGCAGCCTCTCAGGCCTCTGGCCCTAGCGGCCTGATGGCAGCGCATCTCTTCTGCTCTTGGAAGCTAAGCAGGGTCGGATCCGCTCAGGACTTGGATGGGAGACCGTTCCCGGGTGCCCTGCACTCTTGTTCTGAGGCTACTTTCTTGGCTTTTTTCTTTCTCCTTCGGCCTCCCTTCTTCTCCCTGTGCCTCCACCGCCCCCCTTTGCCCAGCAAGCCTTCCTCCAAACATCCCTTGCCCCGTTGCCCCCTTACCCCCGGGCACCCCACGGCGGTTCACAGGCCCGCTGGAGCCGCCCGCTACAGCGACAGGCGGCTCCAACCCAGCTCCTCCAACTCCAAGTCTCAAGGCCCACCCTCACAGGAACCAGTGGGGCTCGCGGGGGGGCGATGGGAAGGGGGTGGGGAGGCTGAGGCGGCAGAGAGGGCTGCCGCTTCGGAGGGAGGGAGTGGGCGAAGGTGGCGAGGACTGGGGGGGCGATGGGGCGGGGGGAGCGCGTGCGGGAGTTCACCCTGCCTCCCATGCGTGCACTCCCTGGTTCCTGGCCTTGGGGCCCTCATGCCGCCGCCCCTCGCCATTCCCTTGGGCCGCCCTGGATGCCCAAGCCGCCGAACAACCGGCTCCCCCTGGTGACTGGGCACGCCTACACCTTCTCCCACCAGCCCTGGGCTGCGCTCCCGCCCCGCAGGGCCTTCTCTTCCTTCCCGCCGACCACCGTCCCTTTGCCCCTGGGCCCCGCCCTGGGCCCTCCCTCCCTCTGCCCTGCACCAAAATGGCCGACCGCCCTGGCCCTCGGGGCCGCTGGCACCCTGGGCCGAAGTCCTTCTCCCCACAGCAGCGCAGCTAACAGCAAGGCCCGCTCCCTCAGCAAGGCAGTGGGGGCGCGCCCGGCACCACGGCGTCGGCGTCGAGGGGTACCCCCAAATAAACGACGAGACCAAGGAAAGAGTCCCCCGCATGCCCCCAGGCCAGTGTGGTTGCTGGGCAGGCATGGGAGCAGAAGGGGATTCCAGGCAACTTGGCTGTGCTTCCTGGCGCTCCGAGGGGCTCCTCTAGCAGCACCAGGGCGAGGTCAGCTTGCCAAAACCTGGCCAAGCTCCACCACACCCCCAGAGGCTAGCTGCCTCGCCAACACAGCCTCCGGTGTGTGTGGTGTGTGTCTGGGTCCCTTGCGTGCACCGGCGAGTCCGTCCCTTTCCGTGTCCCCATCCGCATCCAGGTCAGGGTCTCTGTCTGTCTGTTCGGGGGTTCAGTGCGGGTCTGTGTGTTGGATCCTCGTTCTCCCCGTGTCTCTCTCTTCCTCTCTCGCTCCGACTACCCCTCCGTGTGCCTCTCTGTCTTTCCCTGTGTGTCTGTGTGTCTGTCTCTGTCAGCCGGGCTCCCGTATCTCTCAGTCCTGTCCTGGTGATGGGGGGTGCGTGGGGGGTTGTCAGGGGAAGGTTGGCGGGGGTGGGGCCACGGGGGTGGACTGCTGCCCAGGGTCTCTGGTTGGGGAGTTCGGGGCGCTGTGAACACTCCGCATGCCTGCCTCCAAGACCGAACGCCCCCCCTAGGCATCTCGGGTTCCAAACCACAGTGGCGGCGGCGGCGGCGGCGTAGGAGGAGGCGACGGCGGCGGGAGCGGCGGCGGAGGGGGCGGTCCGGCTGGGAAGTCCAGAGACAGTTGGGGAGATCGCCGGGACTTCTGCGACTCTGAGATGCTGGAGGCGCCTCACCCCAAGGCAGGCGCGCAGGCACGCAGGAGCCAAGGCCAGGGCAGGCGGAGGGGTTGACGAGAGGAGCACGCTGGGGCTCGGAGGCCAAGAGCAGTCTGCTGGGAGTCGCAGCATCAGCCTCTCAGGCCTTTGGCCCTAGCGGCCTGATGGCAGCGCATCTCTTCTGCTCTTGGAAGCTAAGCAGGGTCGGATCCGCTCAGGACTTGGATGGGAGACCGTTCCCGGGTGCCCTGCACTCTTGTTCTGAGGCTACTTTCTTGGCTTTTTTCTTTCTCCTTCGGCCTCCCTTCTTCTCCCTGTGCCTCCACCGCCCCCCTTTGCCCAGCAAGCCTTCCTCCAAACATCCCTTGCCCCGTTGCCCCCTTACCCCCGGGCACCCCACGGCGGTTCATAGGCCCGCTGGAGCCGCCCGCTGCAGCGACAGGCGGCTCGAATCCAGCTCCTCCAACTCCAAGTCACAAGGCCCACCCTCACAGGAACCAGTGGGGCTCGCTGGGGGGCGATGGGAACGGGGTGTGGAGGCTGAGGCCTCAGAGAGGGCAGCCGCTACGGAGGGAGGGAGTGGGCGAAGGTGGCGAGGACTGGGGGGCGATGGGGAGGGGGGAGCGCGTGCGGGAGTTCACCCTGCCTCCCATGCGTGCCCTCCCTCGTTCCTGCCCTTGGGGCCCTCATGCCGCCGCCCCTCGCCTTTCCCTTGGGTCGCCCTGGATGCCCAAGCCACCGGACAACAGGCTCCCCCTGGTGACTGGGCACGCCTACACCTTCTCCCACCAGCCCTGCGCTGCGCTCCAGCCCCGCAGGGCCTTCTCTTCCTTCCGGCCGACCACCGTCCCTTTGCCCCTGGGCCCCGCCCTGGGCCCTCGCTCCCTCTGCCCAGCACCAAAGATGGCCGACCGCCCTGGACCTTGGGGCCGCTGGCACCCTGAGCCTAAGTCCTTCTCCCCACAGCAGCGCACCTAACAGCGAGGCCCGCTCCCTCAGCAAGGCAGTGGGGGCGCGCCCGGCACCACGGCGTCGGCGTCGAGGGGTACCCCCAAATAAACGACGAGACCAAGGAAAGAGTCCCCCGCATGCCCCCAGGCCAGTGTAGTTGCTGGGCAGGCATGGGAGCAGAAGGGGATTCCAGGCAACTTGGCTGTGCTTCCTGGCGCTCCGAGGGGCTCCTCTAGCAGCACCAGGGCGCGGTCAGCTTGCCAAAACCTGGCCAAGCTCCACCACACCCCCAGAGGCTAGCTGCCTCGCCAACACAGCCTCCGGTGTGTGTGGTGTGTGTCTGGGTCCCTTGCGTGCACCGGCGAGGCTGTCCCTTTCCGTGTCCCCATCCGCATCCAGGTCAGGATCTCTGTGTGTCTGTTCGGGGGTTCAGTGCGGGTCTGTGTGTTGGATCCTCGGTCTCCCCGTGTCTCTCTCTTCCTCTCTCGCTCCGACTACCCCTCCGTGCGTATCTCTGGCTTTCCCTGTGTGTCTTTGTGTCTGTCTATGTCAGCCGGGCTCCCGTATCTCTCAGTCCTGTCCTGGTGATGGGGGGTTCGTGGGGGGGGGTGTCACGGGAAGGTTAGAGGGGGACGGGCCACGGCGGTGGACTGCTGCCCAGGGTCTCTGGTGGCGCCCTTGACTTCGGGCCGCCATTGAGCAAGGCGGGGTGGCTTGCCACGCTAGACCCAGGGCTGCGGTTGGGGAGTTGGGGGCGCTGAGAACACTCCGCATGCCTGCCTCCAAGACCGAACGCCCCCCCTAGGCATCTCGGGTTCCAAACGACAGCGGCGGCGGAGGCGGCGGTGGCGGCGGGGGAGGAGGAGGAGGAGGAGGAGGAGGAGGAGGAGGAGGCGGCGGCGGGAGCGGCGGCGGAGGGGGCGGTCCTGCTGGGAAGTCCAGAGACACTTGGGGAGATCGCCAGGACTTCTGCGACTCTGAGATGCTGGAGGCGCCTCACCCCAAGGCAGGCTCGCAGGCACGCAGGAGCAAAGCACAGGGCAGGTGGAGGGGTGACAAGAGGAGCACGCTGGGGCCCGGAGGCCCAGAGCAGTCTGATGTGGGTCGCAGCAGCAGCCTCTCAGGCCTATGGCCCTAGTGGCCTGATGGCAGCGCATCTCTTCTGCTCTTGGAAGCTAAGCAGGGTCGGATCCGGTCAGGACTTGGATGGGAGACCGTTCCCGGGTGCCCTGGACTCTGGTTCTGAGGCTACTTTCTTGGCTTTTTTCTTTCTCCTTCGGCCTCCCTTCTTCTCCCTGTGCCTCCACCGCCCCCCTTTGCCCAGCAAGCCTTCCTCCAAACATCCCTTGCTCCGCTGCCCCCTTACTCCCGGGCACCCCACGGCGATTCACAGGCCCGCTGGAGCCGCCCGCTGCAGGGACTGGCGGCTCCAACCCAGCTCCTCCAACTCCAAGCAACAAGGCCCACCCTCACAGGAACCAGTGGGGCTCGCTGGGCGGCGATGGGAACGGGGTGGGGAGGTTGAGGCAGCAGAGAGGACAGCCGCAACGGAGGGAGGGAGTGGGCGAAGGTGGCGAGGACTGGGGGGGCGTTGGGGCCGGGGGAGGGCGTGCGGGAGTTGACCCTGCC
>NW_026991995.1:0-42478 GCF_029215605.1 Mirounga angustirostris | reverse complement strand
GCCAGAAGGGTTCAAAGTGTGGCTGTGAGACCAGAGCATCCACATCTCCTGGGAACTTTGTAGGCAGGCCAGTTTTCAGGCCCACCTGCCTAGAACGAGCAGCGTTGGAGGACGAGCCCGGCAAAGTGTCTGAACAAGCACTCAAAGCACCCGATGCATATGACGGTTGAGGACATTTCCACTCTTTCGCCACGTTCCTCCCAACTAACGCTTAGTCAGTACCCCAACCCAGGGAACTCCCCAAAACTCCATTTGTGCCCCTGTCACTCCACTCCTTCGAATCCGTCCGCTTTCAGGATGAGTCAAAAGTCCATCCCGTACCGTCAGAAGTCGTTGCTTTAGTACCCACAGTGGGACTTCCCCTTATGTATTTACTGGCAGACCCATGGCCCGATTTTCTATTCCTACATTTGTGTTCCCCTAGCAAATTTCCTGATTTAAAGTTTTTGCTGTAGATCGTTTCTGGGCAGAACTACCTGAGCGCATGACCATAGTATGTTCAAAGATCACGTGTACAGCAGCCCAAACCAAGAAACTGGTTGTGCTTCCAATGAGAGTAGTGAATTCACTGAAGTGTGATGGGAAAGACCACGTCGTGTGTATTTCCACACATCCGGGTCCGAGTTCTTGGGGAATGATGACAAGTCAATCAGCTCCGTGTTTGGGCTGTCGTCAGGCCAGAATAGGGACAGGGGCTTGCAGCAGGGCTCCTCCCAGTTTGGTCCAGCAAACTGGAGTGCCATCCAGAAGTGTGTGTTCATGCTGTGGTAAGAACTGAGTAGCGACTCGACACAGGGGTTTTCTGTGTGTTGAGTAAAAGCCTCGGTTCTCTTTGCGTTTGCTGTGCAAAATGTCATTTGTCGACCTTTATGGCCCTTTCCCAAAGCCTCCAAATCGGGCCGATTGGAAACTGTAGAGCATTGCTGTCTTGGCGCAGATGCTCTGCGAAGCACCGTTAGAGTCGAAAGTGCAGGGTGAGCCTGCCTGGGTTTGGCTCCTGGACCTGCTGCCCACTACGTGGGTGGCCCGGAGCAGGTCACTGAGCCCCGTCTGTTCAATGGGAATGCTAACACTGCCGACTCGTGAGGGCTTCTGTCAGAGTAAATGAATTGATTTCAGTGCAGGGTAATTTTGAGTGTGCTGTATCTTTTCCGGAGGACCCGGCAGCCCTACTGCAGCACCCAGAGGAGGTAAAGAACACAGCACGCCCATGGAACCTGGCCCAGGAGCGCCATGCACAGGAACGTCAGACAAGTCAGGATATATATACACTTTAGCACCTATGCAGTGGCACTGAACATGACACAGGTCGACCTCAAGACTGAGCTGTAGGTGATATTAGACGGGTATTCCATATCTAGGTGCAGACATGCTAGGAGTCCTTAAAAGATGCTTTGGATTGAGCAACCTCCATTCTGTCCTACCCCGGAAGACGGATATGCAGAATCCTGCCACTGCGGAAGTAAATCCCTTTCCCCACTGTTTTGTCAGGGACCCCAGAAGTTTCAGGGGGCCTCACAGCAGCACCTGGGAGTGAGAAGACAAGAGGAGACTCAACTGCCCCAGGCACCACGTCGGGAGGCAGCCCAGGTATGGAAATGCGAGGTGGAGGGCCTCTCCTTCCTGACCTGCGGGAAGTTGCCAGTGGCTTCTGAGGACTTAGTTACTCTTCAGTTTGGCAGTGCCCGTATTCACGAGCTCCCCTCCTTGTTTGTTGTGGGCTTCATGACAGTGTTTCTCTAACATCAGCTCAGACGTGATGGATAGCAGAGCGGGGTGTATTAGGCATTCCCAGATTGCCGCCTCTGGACTTCCGAGACTGGGTGTGGACTGGGATAGGGTCACGCTGTGCCGTCTTGGCTGCAAAGGAGAGCTGCTGAGGCCAGACATGAACAAAGACGTGCAACAACTGCCTGAACCAGTGTAGGGGAAGTGCGTTGAAAGCAGAGTGCAGCACAATGTGTTCTGCTCCACCAAAGCTCCTAATACAGAGTGAGTGTTGGGTTTTGAATGGGACTACTGGATCACCGGCCGGTGAGACCACCAGAGCCCCAAGCAATGAAAGGCCAGTTGGAGTGAGTTGAGAATGTCATTCAGAGGCCATGGCTTTTGTAATGAAGAAGCGGGTTTCTGTGACGGAACAATTTGATATGTCAAAATGCATTTCTTCTTCTCTCAGACGGTGAAATCCTCAGAATGCGACACGTAGAGGTTCTGTAGGCATTCTGTTGGTATAAGGAGCTTATTCTAAGAGAGCATCCGCCACAGAAAGAACCTAACTACATCGGGCTATGATAGAGAACTAGCTGAGTGGAGTGGGATGTAGAGGCTGAGAGAGAAGAATTGGAATCCCTTCTGTTCTCCTTCCCAGCTGCCTGACCCTAGTTGAAGGCTTCCTCCGCTCCGAACGTCCGTTTTCTCGTTGGTTGAGTGGCAAGGATATACATCTAGCTTAGAGGACTTGAGGAAAGAGTCACTGTGACTGTGACTGTGACAGTGCAGCTTAGTGGAAGACCCAGGAAGGACTCAGTCACATGCACTCACTTACCACGAGCCCGTTTTGTAAAGAACAATTCCTTGTGCCAGTGAAGTTAGGTTTTAGCCAAGGCGTTTGCTATTTCTTCAGTCATCAGAAACATAATCGTTGCTGGATTCAGATAGACTTTGGGGGTTATTTCCAGCAGAAAGAGGATAATTTGGCACAGTCGGCCAACTCGGTAGTACCAAACCGGTTGCTTGTTAGGAGACATATTATGGATAGTCCTGGAGCTGACCTTTCCGACGTGTATATTGAGTAGCATGGCATCCGCTCAGGGCAAATGGCAAAATGATTTCTTGTCTCGGACCTGACGTGATCCCTCAAGTAATCAGAAAATCTTAGTAGGAGCGGGGAACATTTATTTCTTTGATTTAAATCATTCAGTCCCTTATGAGATGAAAAATCAACAAGGTAAAAATAATACAGTGAATTAGATTATTTTACCTACGTTTCTCATGGGGTAAGAATAAATGGACACGGTCACTTTGACACTTTGTGGAGTGGATTGCTCCGTCGTAGTGCACGGAGCGGTGACCATTTCGGCAAAGGCAGCTCTTCCTAGGAGCAGCTATATCTTGGCGACAGAGAAGGTGAGACGCAGGAATGACAATATCGAGTACTGTAGGCATGTAAGTTCATTTGTGAGCGCAAGAAAGAAAAATCAAGCGTACTGGCCCTGGTTATGGACGGCCAATTTAAGGAGAAGAGTAATGCTTCATCCGTTTTGACAGTTGAAGTGGGAAGCAAAGTGGATCCTTCTATATTCCTGTTAGTAAGAGCTTCCCCGTATTGTGATCCCTGGATCAACCCGTTTAGACTTATATCTCCCGCAGGTCATTTGCGGCCAGGGGGTGGGGGGTTAGGTGGGGTTGGGGGGCAAGCTACAGTCAAATAGCCCAAGTGGGATGTCCTCCGATTCTGCCACCTGGAAAGGAGTTTAGAGAAGTCTTTGGACCCTGTTGAAACATGGGTCCTTGAGATCCTCTTCGCAATAGAAAGTGAGCCTGTTGCCCCGCTAGCCACACCCAATCACAAGGAAGAGCCCAGAGAGGTGTCTTGTCCTTCATGTGCGACAACACTTTGCAATCTGTGCTCTAGCATCTTTGGTGAGCCACTGTGTTCCCCTGAACCCCATGTGCATCAGAGCCTGTTCAGATGTGGACGTTTGGGAGAAGGGTTGCTTCTGTTCCACGGAACCGTGCCGCTGTTAATGAAAGGTTGTTGTGTTCAGTTTGAAGGAGCGCGTATGAGGATCACTGAAATTCCCCAAAGGTGAAACCTCTCCTGGGAAATGGAAGCTGCGCCAGAATCTCTTGGCGTAGCGGGGTCTATCCTGCTCCATCATTCTACTCTTGAGAGTCTCTGTGGGCCGTGGCCAATTAGTCTTTCTGCGTGAGCCTGGCATCTGGATCAGCAAGACATTTTAAATTACGCGTGTCCAATGAACGTGTCCTCAGTGAGACAAGATGAGATCTGTGTTGGTCTGTTGGTGGAGTGTGCTTGCCCCTGAGCTGACCATTCTTGGCAACTAAAGCTTGCCGCTACTGTTGAGAAATCTCACCTCAAACGTCTCTCACACCACTTAACGTATTTATCATATCCATTGTGTGAGGCAGTCAAGAAAGGACACGTTATCACTTAACTGGTATTCTGTTGGATGTTTTTGTAGTCGAAGGCATGCCAATTCCATCAGTATGTGGGGTGGGTACTAAGAGAACTGCAAGAGGCATTTCATGATACACAGAGGCACGTTACGTAAAATGCCATATGGGTGGCAATCCGAGGACGTGGGTGACGTGGCTCCCAGTCCCAGCCTTGTCACAGACTGGGAGCAGTCTTGCAGAGATCACTTAACGTTTCTGAGCCCAGTTCTTTTTTTCTTTTTTCTTCTTTGCGGTGGTGGGCGTAGAGGGGCAGAGGGAGAAGGGAGAGAGACGCTGAGGTAGGCTGCACAACCCGCTCGGAGCCCAACTCGGGATGTCATCCCACAACCCTGAGATCATGCCTAGATCCTTAATCAATGGTCAGAGGCTCACGCGACTGAGTCACAATGTGGCCTCTCATTTCTCTTCTTCTTCTCAGGAACAGCTCGTGGTCTTCAGACTGAAGCTTTCAGTACAGGTTAGTTAATTATTTTCTGGTTGCTTACATAAAAAAAAAAAAATCTAAGAGTGAAAGTTCTCTGGAACTTTGGGTTTCTGGGAAAGAAATTATATGAGAGTATGGCTTTTGAGAAAACCTGGCACACAAGGAGTTCACTGAGCTTTCCCTACGGATTTCAGCCTCTAACTCAAAAGGCTGGCCGTTACCTTGTTTGTGAGCAGCGTACATTGACTGGCTATCATATGGTTTCTAGTTTCAGTTTGTTCTGTATCGTTTCGGACGAATGTAGTACCTCTAACAGAACTCAACAGCATGGAGTGCCAAAGTTTTCAAGAAAGAGCCGTATAGGGCACGAGAAAATGTGCCGTTCTCGAATGGTATATTTTGCTCCCTTCCGTGTTTGAAGTGTAAGGGTGCACTTAGCTACGTCATGACATTTCATCATTGTTACTAGCATGCCTGAGGGACAGTGCGATGAGGGCGGGAGGTTCCATTTCTACGAAAGCAACCTCACTGAGACAGATCTAGGAAGACCTCGTGGGACGCAATTCGAGAAGCAGGAATCATGGCTGTGCAAAAGAAAGGAGCAACAAGCCCAACAAGGAAATAGCAAGGAGGATGAGAAAATCTGGGAGGAAAGTTACACGAGAACAAACTCTTAGGGAAGTGTGGAGAGAAAGTGGCTGGATTCCGGCTTCCGTTTTCTGTGGTGGGAACTGCCTGAAGAGTTCAATCTCCCCTTGGTCATAAAGTCCAAGCATGGTTGAAATGAGAAGTTCATTTTACGTTTTTCTCAGGTGCTCCTGGACGTCCGGGTTCCACGCCCCTGCCTGGTGGCAGCATAGGCAGCACGAGAGTGGGCCCCACCTTCCCCAGCCCCGGGCGCGAAGCAGGTAAATTGAGTTCCCAATAAAGGACCGCCTCGATGGCTCAGCAACTGGTGTCAGGCAATGCTGCTCGGTACAGTAGTTGACAGACTAAAAGACATGTGACCCGTTAACTTGAGAGGTGATAGCCCCTATACCCTTTGGCAGCTGCTGTTTGGTTTTTGTTGCTGGTGGTGGTGGTGGTGTACTTGCTGTACGTGTTGTACTCGTTGTCGTTTTCACCCTGCAGAGAAAGGCACAAGGCACAGAGGCTTCAGAGCAGGCCACACAAAGAAATGATTCAAAGGCCATGTCTTCCATGGCTTCATTGCACCCGTAGTCCTGCATTTCAAGTCAGGACCAATGGCACAGCATTCGATTCTGGGGGTCCAGTGTCAGTGCTTGGTCAGCCCGTGGCTTTGGGCATAAATTCGCTAGCGTTTATATATGAAAGATTGCCATAGTCAGTGACCCTTATGTGGCCCCCTGCACTTTCGGGTGTACGCTCAAAGCTAAAACAGGGGACTCCAATCCCACTGACACCAAGGCAGATGGGTACCTTTCTTCGGAAGAAGGCGGAAAATCAGGAAAGGTCTGTCTCAAAAGCGGCAGAGGCAGGATTAGGACCCAGAAGCCTTAGCCTCCTCTGGAATGGCTCCGCAGCTCTGGGATCTGTGCATAAGAGCATGCATCCAAGGAAAGCCAAGGAGAATATGCTTATCTGTGTGCATCGTGGACTGCATTTCCAGTCCTGTTGGTTTCCAGAAGAAAACAGGAGGGTCATTGTGCAAGCACGGATGATTTTGCTTCAAAGCAAAGAGGCCCGAGTTCACTCCTTCCCCATAGGCAGTCAGTCACTAGTTTCAAGTCCCTGTCCAGTTGCCTCTCCTCGGAGTGCCATTGGCCTGGGCTTTCGCTCAGCCGTTGCACGTGTTCCACCGCATACCTGCAGTCGTGCACATAGCTCACCTTCCTGTGAGCCAGAAGGGTTCAAAGTGTGGCTGTGAGACCAGAGCATCCACATCCCCTGGGAACTTTGTAGGCAGGCCAGTTTTCAGGCCCACCTGCCTAGAACGAGCAGCGTTGGAGGACGAGCCCGGCAAAGTGTCTGAACAAGCACTCAAAGCACCCGATGCATATGACGGTTGAGGACATTTCCACTCTTTCGCCACGTTCCTCCCAACTAACGCTTAGTCAGTACCCCAACCCAGGGAACTCCCCAAAACTCCATTTGTGCCCCTGTCACTCCACTCCTTCGAATCCGTCCGCTTTCAGGATGAGTCAAAAGTCCATCCCGTACCGTCAGAAGTCGTTGCTTTAGTACCCACAGTGGGACTTCCCCTTATGTATTTACTGGCAGACCCATGGCCCGATTTTCTATTCCTACATTTGTGTTCCCCTAGCAAATTTCCTGATTTAAAGTTTTTGCTGTAGATCGTTTCTGGGCAGAACTACCTGAGCGCATGACCATAGTATGTTCAAAGATCACGTGTACAGCAGCCCAAACCAAGAAACTGGTTGTGCTTCCAATGAGAGTAGTGAATTCACTGAAGTGTGATGGGAAAGACCACGTCGTGTGTATTTCCACACATCCGGGTCCGAGTTCTTGGGGAATGATGACAAGTCAATCAGCTCCGTGTTTGGGCTGTCGTCAGGCCAGAATAGGGACAGGGGCTTGCAGCAGGGCTCCTCCCAGTTTGGTCCAGCAAACTGGAGTGCCATCCAGAAGTGTGTGTTCATGCTGTGGTAAGAACTGAGTAGCGACTCGACACAGGGGTTTTCTGTGTGTTGAGTAAAAGCCTCGGTTCTCTTTGCGTTTGCTGTGCAAAATGTCATTTGTCGACCTTTATGGCCCTTTCCCAAAGCCTCCAAATCGGGCCGATTGGAAACTGTAGAGCATTGCTGTCTTGGCGCAGATGCTCTGCGAAGCACCGTTAGAGTCGAAAGTGCAGGGTGAGCCTGCCTGGGTTTGGCTCCTGGACCTGCTGCCCACTACGTGGGTGGCCCGGAGCAGGTCACTGAGCCCCGTCTGTTCAATGGGAATGCTAACACTGCCGACTCGTGAGGGCTTCTGTCAGAGTAAATGAATTGATTTCAGTGCAGGGTAATTTTGAGTGTGCTGTATCTTTTCCGGAGGACCCGGCAGCCCTACTGCAGCACCCAGAGGAGGTAAAGAACACAGCACGCCCATGGAACCTGGCCCAGGAGCGCCATGCACAGGAACGTCAGACAAGTCAGGATATATATACACTTTAGCACCTATGCAGTGGCACTGAACATGACACAGGTCGACCTCAAGACTGAGCTGTAGGTGATATTAGACGGGTATTCCATATCTAGGTGCAGACATGCTAGGAGTCCTTAAAAGATGCTTTGGATTGAGCAACCTCCATTCTGTCCTACCCCGGAAGACGGATATGCAGAATCCTGCCACTGCGGAAGTAAATCCCTTTCCCCACTGTTTTGTCAGGGACCCCAGAAGTTTCAGGGGGCCTCACAGCAGCACCTGGGAGTGAGAAGACAAGAGGAGACTCAACTGCCCCAGGCACCACGTCGGGAGGCAGCCCAGGTATGGAAATGCGAGGTGGAGGGCCTCTCCTTCCTGACCTGCGGGAAGTTGCCAGTGGCTTCTGAGGACTTAGTTACTCTTCAGTTTGGCAGTGCCCGTATTCACGAGCTCCCCTCCTTGTTTGTTGTGGGCTTCATGACAGTGTTTCTCTAACATCAGCTCAGACGTGATGGATAGCAGAGCGGGGTGTATTAGGCATTCCCAGATTGCCGCCTCTGGACTTCCGAGACTGGGTGTGGACTGGGATAGGGTCACGCTGTGCCGTCTTGGCTGCAAAGGAGAGCTGCTGAGGCCAGACATGAACAAAGACGTGCAACAACTGCCTGAACCAGTGTAGGGGAAGTGCGTTGAAAGCAGAGTGCAGCACAATGTGTTCTGCTCCACCAAAGCTCCTAATACAGAGTGAGTGTTGGGTTTTGAATGGGACTACTGGATCACCGGCCGGTGAGACCACCAGAGCCCCAAGCAATGAAAGGCCAGTTGGAGTGAGTTGAGAATGTCATTCAGAGGCCATGGCTTTTGTAATGAAGAAGCGGGTTTCTGTGACGGAACAATTTGATATGTCAAAATGCATTTCTTCTTCTCTCAGACGGTGAAATCCTCAGAATGCGACACGTAGAGGTTCTGTAGGCATTCTGTTGGTATAAGGAGCTTATTCTAAGAGAGCATCCGCCACAGAAAGAACCTAACTACATCGGGCTATGATAGAGAACTAGCTGAGTGGAGTGGGATGTAGAGGCTGAGAGAGAAGAATTGGAATCCCTTCTGTTCTCCTTCCCAGCTGCCTGACCCTAGTTGAAGGCTTCCTCCGCTCCGAACGTCCGTTTTCTCGTTGGTTGAGTGGCAAGGATATACATCTAGCTTAGAGGACTTGAGGAAAGAGTCACTGTGACTGTGACTGTGACAGTGCAGCTTAGTGGAAGACCCAGGAAGGACTCAGTCACATGCACTCACTTACCACGAGCCCGTTTTGTAAAGAACAATTCCTTGTGCCAGTGAAGTTAGGTTTTAGCCAAGGCGTTTGCTATTTCTTCAGTCATCAGAAACATAATCGTTGCTGGATTCAGATCGACTTTGGGGGTTATTTCCAGCAGAAAGAGGATAATTTGGCACAGTCGGCCAACTCGGTAGTACCAAACCGGTTGCTTGTTAGGAGACATATTATGGATAGTCCTGGAGCTGACCTTTCCGACGTGTATATTGAGTAGCATGGCATCCGCTCAGGGCAAATGGCAAAATGATTTCTTGTCTCGGACCTGACGTGATCCCTCAAGTAATCAGAAAATCTTAGTAGGAGCGGGGAACATTTATTTCTTTGATTTAAATCATTCAGTCCCTTATGAGATGAAAAATCAACAAGGTAAAAATAATACAGTGAATTAGATTATGTTACCTACGTTTCTCATGGGGTAAGAATAAATGGACACGGTCACTTTGACACTTTGTGGAGTGGATTGCTCCGTCGTAGTGCACGGAGCGGTGACCATTTCGGCAAAGGCAGCTCTTCCTAGGAGCAGCTATATCTTGGCGACAGAGAAGGTGAGACGCAGGAATGACAATATCGAGTACTGTAGGCATGTAAGTTCATTTGTGAGCGCAAGAAAGAAAAATCAAGCGTACTGGCCCTGGTTATGGACGGCCAATTTAAGGAGAAGAGTAATGCTTCATCCGTTTTGACAGTTGAAGTGGGAAGCAAAGTGGATCCTTCTATATTCCTGTTAGTAAGAGCTTCCCCGTATTGTGATCCCTGGATCAACCCGTTTAGACTTATATCTCCCGCAGGTCATTTGCGGCCAGGGGGTGGGGGGTTAGGTGGGGTTGGGGGGCAAGCTACAGTCAAATAGCCCAAGTGGGATGTCCTCCGATTCTGCCACCTGGAAAGGAGTTTAGAGAAGTCTTTGGACCCTGTTGAAACATGGGTCCTTGAGATCCTCTTCGCAATAGAAAGTGAGCCTGTTGCCCCGCTAGCCACACCCAATCACAAGGAAGAGCCCAGAGAGGTGTCTTGTCCTTCATGTGCGACAACACTTTGCAATCTGTGCTCTAGCATCTTTGGTGAGCCACTGTGTTCCCCTGAACCCCATGTGCATCAGAGCCTGTTCAGATGTGGACGTTTGGGAGAAGGGTTGCTTCTGTTCCACGGAACCGTGCCGCTGTTAATGAAAGGTTGTTGTGTTCAGTTTGAAGGAGCGCGTATGAGGATCACTGAAATTCCCCAAAGGTGAAACCTCTCCTGGGAAATGGAAGCTGCGCCAGAATCTCTTGGCGTAGCGGGGTCTATCCTGCTCCATCATTCTACTCTTGAGAGTCTCTGTGGGCCGTGGCCAATTAGTCTTTCTGCGTGAGCCTGGCATCTGGATCAGCAAGACATTTTAAATTACGCGTGTCCAATGAACGTGTCCTCAGTGAGACAAGATGAGATCTGTGTTGGTCTGTTGGTGGAGTGTGCTTGCCCCTGAGCTGACCATTCTTGGCAACTAAAGCTTGCCGCTACTGTTGAGAAATCTCACCTCAAACGTCTCTCACACCACTTAACGTATTTATCATATCCATTGTGTGAGGCAGTCAAGAAAGGACACGTTATCACTTAACTGGTATTCTGTTGGATGTTTTTGTAGTCGAAGGCATGCCAATTCCATCAGTATGTGGGGTGGGTACTAAGAGAACTGCAAGAGGCATTTCATGATACACAGAGGCACGTTACGTAAAATGCCATATGGGTGGCAATCCGAGGACGTGGGTGACGTGGCTCCCAGTCCCAGCCTTGTCACAGACTGGGAGCAGTCTTGCAGAGATCACTTAACGTTTCTGAGCCCAGTTCTTTTTTTCTTTTTTCTTCTTTGCGGTGGTGGGCGTAGAGGGGCAGAGGGAGAAGGGAGAGAGACGCTGAGGTAGGCTGCACAACCCGCTCGGAGCCCAACTCGGGATGTCATCCCACAACCCTGAGATCATGCCTAGATCCTTAATCAATGGTCAGAGGCTCACGCGACTGAGTCACAATGTGGCCTCTCATTTCTCTTCTTCTTCTCAGGAACAGCTCGTGGTCTTCAGACTGAAGCTTTCAGTACAGGTTAGTTAATTATTTTCTGGTTGCTTACATAAAAAAAAAAAAAATCTAAGAGTGAAAGTTCTCTGGAACTTTGGGTTTCTGGGAAAGAAATTATATGAGAGTATGGCTTTTGAGAAAACCTGGCACACAAGGAGTTCACTGAGCTTTCCCTACGGATTTCAGCCTCTAACTCAAAAGGCTGGCCGTTACCTTGTTTGTGAGCAGCGTACATTGACTGGCTATCATATGGTTTCTAGTTTCAGTTTGTTCTGTATCGTTTCGGACGAATGTAGTACCTCTAACAGAACTCAACAGCATGGAGTGCCAAAGTTTTCAAGAAAGAGCCGTATAGGGCACGAGAAAATGTGCCGTTCTCGAATGGTATATTTTGCTCCCTTCCGTGTTTGAAGTGTAAGGGTGCACTTAGCTACGTCATGACATTTCATCATTGTTACTAGCATGCCTGAGGGACAGTGCGATGAGGGCGGGAGGTTCCATTTCTACGAAAGCAACCTCACTGAGACAGATCTAGGAAGACCTCGTGGGACGCAATTCGAGAAGCAGGAATCATGGCTGTGCAAAAGAAAGGAGCAACAAGCCCAACAAGGAAATAGCAAGGAGGATGAGAAAATCTGGGAGGAAAGTTACACGAGAACAAACTCTTAGGGAAGTGTGGAGAGAAAGTGGCTGGATTCCGGCTTCCGTTTTCTGTGGTGGGAACTGCCTGAAGAGTTCAATCTCCCCTTGGTCATAAAGTCCAAGCATGGTTGAAATGAGAAGTTCATTTTACGTTTTTCTCAGGTGCTCCTGGACGTCCGGGTTCCACGCCCCTGCCTGGTGGCAGCATAGGCAGCACGAGAGTGGGCCCCACCTTCCCCAGCCCCGGGCGCGAAGCAGGTAAATTGAGTTCCCAATAAAGGACCGCCTCGATGGCTCAGCAACTGGTGTCAGGCAATGCTGCTCGGTACAGTAGTTGACAGACTAAAAGACATGTGACCCGTTAACTTGAGAGGTGATAGCCCCTATACCCTTTGGCAGCTGCTGTTTGGTTTTTGTTGCTGGTGGTGGTGGTGGTGTACTTGCTGTACGTGTTGTACTCGTTGTCGTTTTCACCCTGCAGAGAAAGGCACAAGGCACAGAGGCTTCAGAGCAGGCCACACAAAGAAATGATTCAAAGGCCATGTCTTCCATGGCTTCATTGCACCCGTAGTCCTGCATTTCAAGTCAGGACCAATGGCACAGCATTCGATTCTGGGGGTCCAGTGTCAGTGCTTGGTCAGCCCGTGGCTTTGGGCATAAATTCGCTAGCGTTTATATATGAAAGATTGCCATAGTCAGTGACCCTTATGTGGCCCCCTGCACTTTCGGGTGTACGCTCAAAGCTAAAACAGGGGACTCCAATCCCACTGACACCAAGGCAGATGGGTACCTTTCTTCGGAAGAAGGCAGAAAATCAGGAAAGGTCTGTCTCAAAAGCGGCAGAGGCAGGATTAGGACCCAGAAGCCTTAGCCTCCTCTGGAATGGCTCCGCAGCTCTGGGATCTGTGCATAAGAGCATGCATCCAAGGAAAGCCAAGGAGAATATGCTTATCTGTGTGCATCGTGGACTGCATTTCCAGTCCTGTTGGTTTCCAGAAGAAAACAGGAGGGTCATTGTGCAAGCACGGATGATTTTGCTTCAAAGCAAAGAGGCCCGAGTTCACTCCTTCCCCATAGGCAGTCAGTCACTAGTTTCAAGTCCCTGTCCAGTTGCCTCTCCTCGGAGTGCCATTGGCCTGGGCTTTCGCTCAGCCGTTGCACGTGTTCCACCGCATACCTGCAGTCGTGCACATAGCTCACCTTCCTGTGAGCCAGAAGGGTTCAAAGTGTGGCTGTGAGACCAGAGCATCCACATCCCCTGGGAACTTTGTAGGCAGGCCAGTTTTCAGGCCCACCTGCCTAGAACGAGCAGCGTTGGAGGACGAGCCCGGCAAAGTGTCTGAACAAGCACTCAAAGCACCCGATGCATATGACGGTTGAGGACATTTCCACTCTTTCGCCACGTTCCTCCCAACTAACGCTTAGTCAGTACCCCAACCCAGGGAACTCCCCAAAACTCCATTT
Organism: Mirounga angustirostris; assembly: GCF_029215605.1. Lineage (NCBI taxonomy): Eukaryota > Metazoa > Chordata > Mammalia > Carnivora > Phocidae > Mirounga > Mirounga angustirostris. The sequence goes on along the minus strand of NW_026991995.1, from coordinate 29,249 downwards.
GTGCCCCTGTCACTCCACTCCTTCGAATCCGTCCGCTTTCAGGATGAGTCAAAAGTCCATCCCGTACCGTCAGAAGTCGTTGCTTTAGTACCCACAGTGGGACTTCCCCTTATGTATTTACTGGCAGACCCATGGCCCGATTTTCTATTCCTACATTTGTGTTCCCCTAGCAAATTTCCTGATTTAAAGTTTTTGCTGTAGATCGTTTCTGGGCAGAACTACCTGAGCGCATGACCATAGTATGTTCAAAGATCACGTGTACAGCAGCCCAAACCAAGAAACTGGTTGTGCTTCCAATGAGAGTAGTGAATTCACTGAAGTGTGATGGGAAAGACCACGTCGTGTGTATTTCCACACATCCGGGTCCGAGTTCTTGGGGAATGATGACAAGTCAATCAGCTCCGTGTTTGGGCTGTCGTCAGGCCAGAATAGGGACAGGGGCTTGCAGCAGGGCTCCTCCCAGTTTGGTCCAGCAAACTGGAGTGCCATCCAGAAGTGTGTGTTCATGCTGTGGTAAGAACTGAGTAGCGACTCGACACAGGGGTTTTCTGTGTGTTGAGTAAAAGCCTCGGTTCTCTTTGCGTTTGCTGTGCAAAATGTCATTTGTCGACCTTTATGGCCCTTTCCCAAAGCCTCCAAATCGGGCCGATTGGAAACTGTAGAGCATTGCTGTCTTGGCGCAGATGCTCTGCGAAGCACCGTTAGAGTCGAAAGTGCAGGGTGAGCCTGCCTGGGTTTGGCTCCTGGACCTGCTGCCCACTACGTGGGTGGCCCGGAGCAGGTCACTGAGCCCCGTCTGTTCAATGGGAATGCTAACACTGCCGACTCGTGAGGGCTTCTGTCAGAGTAAATGAATTGATTTCAGTGCAGGGTAATTTTGAGTGTGCTGTATCTTTTCCGGAGGACCCGGCAGCCCTACTGCAGCACCCAGAGGAGGTAAAGAACACAGCACGCCCATGGAACCTGGCCCAGGAGCGCCATGCACAGGAACGTCAGACAAGTCAGGATATATATACACTTTAGCACCTATGCAGTGGCACTGAACATGACACAGGTCGACCTCAAGACTGAGCTGTAGGTGATATTAGACGGGTATTCCATATCTAGGTGCAGACATGCTAGGAGTCCTTAAAAGATGCTTTGGATTGAGCAACCTCCATTCTGTCCTACCCCGGAAGACGGATATGCAGAATCCTGCCACTGCGGAAGTAAATCCCTTTCCCCACTGTTTTGTCAGGGACCCCAGAAGTTTCAGGGGGCCTCACAGCAGCACCTGGGAGTGAGAAGACAAGAGGAGACTCAACTGCCCCAGGCACCACGTCGGGAGGCAGCCCAGGTATGGAAATGCGAGGTGGAGGGCCTCTCCTTCCTGACCTGCGGGAAGTTGCCAGTGGCTTCTGAGGACTTAGTTACTCTTCAGTTTGGCAGTGCCCGTATTCACGAGCTCCCCTCCTTGTTTGTTGTGGGCTTCATGACAGTGTTTCTCTAACATCAGCTCAGACGTGATGGATAGCAGAGCGGGGTGTATTAGGCATTCCCAGATTGCCGCCTCTGGACTTCCGAGACTGGGTGTGGACTGGGATAGGGTCACGCTGTGCCGTCTTGGCTGCAAAGGAGAGCTGCTGAGGCCAGACATGAACAAAGACGTGCAACAACTGCCTGAACCAGTGTAGGGGAAGTGCGTTGAAAGCAGAGTGCAGCACAATGTGTTCTGCTCCACCAAAGCTCCTAATACAGAGTGAGTGTTGGGTTTTGAATGGGACTACTGGATCACCGGCCGGTGAGACCACCAGAGCCCCAAGCAATGAAAGGCCAGTTGGAGTGAGTTGAGAATGTCATTCAGAGGCCATGGCTTTTGTAATGAAGAAGCGGGTTTCTGTGACGGAACAATTTGATATGTCAAAATGCATTTCTTCTTCTCTCAGACGGTGAAATCCTCAGAATGCGACACGTAGAGGTTCTGTAGGCATTCTGTTGGTATAAGGAGCTTATTCTAAGAGAGCATCCGCCACAGAAAGAACCTAACTACATCGGGCTATGATAGAGAACTAGCTGAGTGGAGTGGGATGTAGAGGCTGAGAGAGAAGAATTGGAATCCCTTCTGTTCTCCTTCCCAGCTGCCTGACCCTAGTTGAAGGCTTCCTCCGCTCCGAACGTCCGTTTTCTCGTTGGTTGAGTGGCAAGGATATACATCTAGCTTAGAGGACTTGAGGAAAGAGTCACTGTGACTGTGACTGTGACAGTGCAGCTTAGTGGAAGACCCAGGAAGGACTCAGTCACATGCACTCACTTACCACGAGCCCGTTTTGTAAAGAACAATTCCTTGTGCCAGTGAAGTTAGGTTTTAGCCAAGGCGTTTGCTATTTCTTCAGTCATCAGAAACATAATCGTTGCTGGATTCAGATCGACTTTGGGGGTTATTTCCAGCAGAAAGAGGATAATTTGGCACAGTCGGCCAACTCGGTAGTACCAAACCGGTTGCTTGTTAGGAGACATATTATGGATAGTCCTGGAGCTGACCTTTCCGACGTGTATATTGAGTAGCATGGCATCCGCTCAGGGCAAATGGCAAAATGATTTCTTGTCTCGGACCTGACGTGATCCCTCAAGTAATCAGAAAATCTTAGTAGGAGCGGGGAACATTTATTTCTTTGATTTAAATCATTCAGTCCCTTATGAGATGAAAAATCAACAAGGTAAAAATAATACAGTGAATTAGATTATGTTACCTACGTTTCTCATGGGGTAAGAATAAATGGACACGGTCACTTTGACACTTTGTGGAGTGGATTGCTCCGTCGTAGTGCACGGAGCGGTGACCATTTCGGCAAAGGCAGCTCTTCCTAGGAGCAGCTATATCTTGGCGACAGAGAAGGTGAGACGCAGGAATGACAATATCGAGTACTGTAGGCATGTAAGTTCATTTGTGAGCGCAAGAAAGAAAAATCAAGCGTACTGGCCCTGGTTATGGACGGCCAATTTAAGGAGAAGAGTAATGCTTCATCCGTTTTGACAGTTGAAGTGGGAAGCAAAGTGGATCCTTCTATATTCCTGTTAGTAAGAGCTTCCCCGTATTGTGATCCCTGGATCAACCCGTTTAGACTTATATCTCCCGCAGGTCATTTGCGGCCAGGGGGTGGGGGGTTAGGTGGGGTTGGGGGGCAAGCTACAGTCAAATAGCCCAAGTGGGATGTCCTCCGATTCTGCCACCTGGAAAGGAGTTTAGAGAAGTCTTTGGACCCTGTTGAAACATGGGTCCTTGAGATCCTCTTCGCAATAGAAAGTGAGCCTGTTGCCCCGCTAGCCACACCCAATCACAAGGAAGAGCCCAGAGAGGTGTCTTGTCCTTCATGTGCGACAACACTTTGCAATCTGTGCTCTAGCATCTTTGGTGAGCCACTGTGTTCCCCTGAACCCCATGTGCATCAGAGCCTGTTCAGATGTGGACGTTTGGGAGAAGGGTTGCTTCTGTTCCACGGAACCGTGCCGCTGTTAATGAAAGGTTGTTGTGTTCAGTTTGAAGGAGCGCGTATGAGGATCACTGAAATTCCCCAAAGGTGAAACCTCTCCTGGGAAATGGAAGCTGCGCCAGAATCTCTTGGCGTAGCGGGGTCTATCCTGCTCCATCATTCTACTCTTGAGAGTCTCTGTGGGCCGTGGCCAATTAGTCTTTCTGCGTGAGCCTGGCATCTGGATCAGCAAGACATTTTAAATTACGCGTGTCCAATGAACGTGTCCTCAGTGAGACAAGATGAGATCTGTGTTGGTCTGTTGGTGGAGTGTGCTTGCCCCTGAGCTGACCATTCTTGGCAACTAAAGCTTGCCGCTACTGTTGAGAAATCTCACCTCAAACGTCTCTCACACCACTTAACGTATTTATCATATCCATTGTGTGAGGCAGTCAAGAAAGGACACGTTATCACTTAACTGGTATTCTGTTGGATGTTTTTGTAGTCGAAGGCATGCCAATTCCATCAGTATGTGGGGTGGGTACTAAGAGAACTGCAAGAGGCATTTCATGATACACAGAGGCACGTTACGTAAAATGCCATATGGGTGGCAATCCGAGGACGTGGGTGACGTGGCTCCCAGTCCCAGCCTTGTCACAGACTGGGAGCAGTCTTGCAGAGATCACTTAACGTTTCTGAGCCCAGTTCTTTTTTTCTTTTTTCTTCTTTGCGGTGGTGGGCGTAGAGGGGCAGAGGGAGAAGGGAGAGAGACGCTGAGGTAGGCTGCACAACCCGCTCGGAGCCCAACTCGGGATGTCATCCCACAACCCTGAGATCATGCCTAGATCCTTAATCAATGGTCAGAGGCTCACGCGACTGAGTCACAATGTGGCCTCTCATTTCTCTTCTTCTTCTCAGGAACAGCTCGTGGTCTTCAGACTGAAGCTTTCAGTACAGGTTAGTTAATTATTTTCTGGTTGCTTACATAAAAAAAAAAAAAATCTAAGAGTGAAAGTTCTCTGGAACTTTGGGTTTCTGGGAAAGAAATTATATGAGAGTATGGCTTTTGAGAAAACCTGGCACACAAGGAGTTCACTGAGCTTTCCCTACGGATTTCAGCCTCTAACTCAAAAGGCTGGCCGTTACCTTGTTTGTGAGCAGCGTACATTGACTGGCTATCATATGGTTTCTAGTTTCAGTTTGTTCTGTATCGTTTCGGACGAATGTAGTACCTCTAACAGAACTCAACAGCATGGAGTGCCAAAGTTTTCAAGAAAGAGCCGTATAGGGCACGAGAAAATGTGCCGTTCTCGAATGGTATATTTTGCTCCCTTCCGTGTTTGAAGTGTAAGGGTGCACTTAGCTACGTCATGACATTTCATCATTGTTACTAGCATGCCTGAGGGACAGTGCGATGAGGGCGGGAGGTTCCATTTCTACGAAAGCAACCTCACTGAGACAGATCTAGGAAGACCTCGTGGGACGCAATTCGAGAAGCAGGAATCATGGCTGTGCAAAAGAAAGGAGCAACAAGCCCAACAAGGAAATAGCAAGGAGGATGAGAAAATCTGGGAGGAAAGTTACACGAGAACAAACTCTTAGGGAAGTGTGGAGAGAAAGTGGCTGGATTCCGGCTTCCGTTTTCTGTGGTGGGAACTGCCTGAAGAGTTCAATCTCCCCTTGGTCATAAAGTCCAAGCATGGTTGAAATGAGAAGTTCATTTTACGTTTTTCTCAGGTGCTCCTGGACGTCCGGGTTCCACGCCCCTGCCTGGTGGCAGCATAGGCAGCACGAGAGTGGGCCCCACCTTCCCCAGCCCCGGGCGCGAAGCAGGTAAATTGAGTTCCCAATAAAGGACCGCCTCGATGGCTCAGCAACTGGTGTCAGGCAATGCTGCTCGGTACAGTAGTTGACAGACTAAAAGACATGTGACCCGTTAACTTGAGAGGTGATAGCCCCTATACCCTTTGGCAGCTGCTGTTTGGTTTTTGTTGCTGGTGGTGGTGGTGGTGTACTTGCTGTACGTGTTGTACTCGTTGTCGTTTTCACCCTGCAGAGAAAGGCACAAGGCACAGAGGCTTCAGAGCAGGCCACACAAAGAAATGATTCAAAGGCCATGTCTTCCATGGCTTCATTGCACCCGTAGTCCTGCATTTCAAGTCAGGACCAATGGCACAGCATTCGATTCTGGGGGTCCAGTGTCAGTGCTTGGTCAGCCCGTGGCTTTGGGCATAAATTCGCTAGCGTTTATATATGAAAGATTGCCATAGTCAGTGACCCTTATGTGGCCCCCTGCACTTTCGGGTGTACGCTCAAAGCTAAAACAGGGGACTCCAATCCCACTGACACCAAGGCAGATGGGTACCTTTCTTCGGAAGAAGGCGGAAAATCAGGAAAGGTCTGTCTCAAAAGCGGCAGAGGCAGGATTAGGACCCAGAAGCCTTAGCCTCCTCTGGAATGGCTCCGCAGCTCTGGGATCTGTGCATAAGAGCATGCATCCAAGGAAAGCCAAGGAGAATATGCTTATCTGTGTGCATCGTGGACTGCATTTCCAGTCCTGTTGGTTTCCAGAAGAAAACAGGAGGGTCATTGTGCAAGCACGGATGATTTTGCTTCAAAGCAAAGAGGCCCGAGTTCACTCCTTCCCCATAGGCAGTCAGTCACTAGTTTCAAGTCCCTGTCCAGTTGCCTCTCCTCGGAGTGCCATTGGCCTGGGCTTTCGCTCAGCCGTTGCACGTGTTCCACCGCATACCTGCAGTCGTGCACATAGCTCACCTTCCTGTGAGCCAGAAGGGTTCAAAGTGTGGCTGTGAGACCAGAGCATCCACATCCCCTGGGAACTTTGTAGGCAGGCCAGTTTTCAGGCCCACCTGCCTAGAACGAGCAGCGTTGGAGGACGAGCCCGGCAAAGTGTCTGAACAAGCACTCAAAGCACCCGATGCATATGACGGTTGAGGACATTTCCACTCTTTCGCCACGTTCCTCCCAACTAACGCTTAGTCAGTACCCCAACCCAGGGAACTCCCCAAAACTCCATTTGTGCCCCTGTCACTCCACTCCTTCGAATCCGTCCGCTTTCAGGATGAGTCAAAAGTCCATCCCGTACCGTCAGAAGTCGTTGCTTTAGTACCCACAGTGGGACTTCCCCTTATGTATTTACTGGCAGACCCATGGCCCGATTTTCTATTCCTACATTTGTGTTCCCCTAGCAAATTTCCTGATTTAAAGTTTTTGCTGTAGATCGTTTCTGGGCAGAACTACCTGAGCGCATGACCATAGTATGTTCAAAGATCACGTGTACAGCAGCCCAAACCAAGAAACTGGTTGTGCTTCCAATGAGAGTAGTGAATTCACTGAAGTGTGATGGGAAAGACCACGTCGTGTGTATTTCCACACATCCGGGTCCGAGTTCTTGGGGAATGATGACAAGTCAATCAGCTCCGTGTTTGGGCTGTCGTCAGGCCAGAATAGGGACAGGGGCTTGCAGCAGGGCTCCTCCCAGTTTGGTCCAGCAAACTGGAGTGCCATCCAGAAGTGTGTGTTCATGCTGTGGTAAGAACTGAGTAGCGACTCGACACAGGGGTTTTCTGTGTGTTGAGTAAAAGCCTCGGTTCTCTTTGCGTTTGCTGTGCAAAATGTCATTTGTCGACCTTTATGGCCCTTTCCCAAAGCCTCCAAATCGGGCCGATTGGAAACTGTAGAGCATTGCTGTCTTGGCGCAGATGCTCTGCGAAGCACCGTTAGAGTCGAAAGTGCAGGGTGAGCCTGCCTGGGTTTGGCTCCTGGACCTGCTGCCCACTACGTGGGTGGCCCGGAGCAGGTCACTGAGCCCCGTCTGTTCAATGGGAATGCTAACACTGCCGACTCGTGAGGGCTTCTGTCAGAGTAAATGAATTGATTTCAGTGCAGGGTAATTTTGAGTGTGCTGTATCTTTTCCGGAGGACCCGGCAGCCCTACTGCAGCACCCAGAGGAGGTAAAGAACACAGCACGCCCATGGAACCTGGCCCAGGAGCGCCATGCACAGGAACGTCAGACAAGTCAGGATATATATACACTTTAGCACCTATGCAGTGGCACTGAACATGACACAGGTCGACCTCAAGACTGAGCTGTAGGTGATATTAGACGGGTATTCCATATCTAGGTGCAGACATGCTAGGAGTCCTTAAAAGATGCTTTGGATTGAGCAACCTCCATTCTGTCCTACCCCGGAAGACGGATATGCAGAATCCTGCCACTGCGGAAGTAAATCCCTTTCCCCACTGTTTTGTCAGGGACCCCAGAAGTTTCAGGGGGCCTCACAGCAGCACCTGGGAGTGAGAAGACAAGAGGAGACTCAACTGCCCCAGGCACCACGTCGGGAGGCAGCCCAGGTATGGAAATGCGAGGTGGAGGGCCTCTCCTTCCTGACCTGCGGGAAGTTGCCAGTGGCTTCTGAGGACTTAGTTACTCTTCAGTTTGGCAGTGCCCGTATTCACGAGCTCCCCTCCTTGTTTGTTGTGGGCTTCATGACAGTGTTTCTCTAACATCAGCTCAGACGTGATGGATAGCAGAGCGGGGTGTATTAGGCATTCCCAGATTGCCGCCTCTGGACTTCCGAGACTGGGTGTGGACTGGGATAGGGTCACGCTGTGCCGTCTTGGCTGCAAAGGAGAGCTGCTGAGGCCAGACATGAACAAAGACGTGCAACAACTGCCTGAACCAGTGTAGGGGAAGTGCGTTGAAAGCAGAGTGCAGCACAATGTGTTCTGCTCCACCAAAGCTCCTAATACAGAGTGAGTGTTGGGTTTTGAATGGGACTACTGGATCACCGGCCGGTGAGACCACCAGAGCCCCAAGCAATGAAAGGCCAGTTGGAGTGAGTTGAGAATGTCATTCAGAGGCCATGGCTTTTGTAATGAAGAAGCGGGTTTCTGTGACGGAACAATTTGATATGTCAAAATGCATTTCTTCTTCTCTCAGACGGTGAAATCCTCAGAATGCGACACGTAGAGGTTCTGTAGGCATTCTGTTGGTATAAGGAGCTTATTCTAAGAGAGCATCCGCCACAGAAAGAACCTAACTACATCGGGCTATGATAGAGAACTAGCTGAGTGGAGTGGGATGTAGAGGCTGAGAGAGAAGAATTGGAATCCCTTCTGTTCTCCTTCCCAGCTGCCTGACCCTAGTTGAAGGCTTCCTCCGCTCCGAACGTCCGTTTTCTCGTTGGTTGAGTGGCAAGGATATACATCTAGCTTAGAGGACTTGAGGAAAGAGTCACTGTGACTGTGACTGTGACAGTGCAGCTTAGTGGAAGACCCAGGAAGGACTCAGTCACATGCACTCACTTACCACGAGCCCGTTTTGTAAAGAACAATTCCTTGTGCCAGTGAAGTTAGGTTTTAGCCAAGGCGTTTGCTATTTCTTCAGTCATCAGAAACATAATCGTTGCTGGATTCAGATCGACTTTGGGGGTTATTTCCAGCAGAAAGAGGATAATTTGGCACAGTCGGCCAACTCGGTAGTACCAAACCGGTTGCTTGTTAGGAGACATATTATGGATAGTCCTGGAGCTGACCTTTCCGACGTGTATATTGAGTAGCATGGCATCCGCTCAGGGCAAATGGCAAAATGATTTCTTGTCTCGGACCTGACGTGATCCCTCAAGTAATCAGAAAATCTTAGTAGGAGCGGGGAACATTTATTTCTTTGATTTAAATCATTCAGTCCCTTATGAGATGAAAAATCAACAAGGTAAAAATAATACAGTGAATTAGATTATGTTACCTACGTTTCTCATGGGGTAAGAATAAATGGACACGGTCACTTTGACACTTTGTGGAGTGGATTGCTCCGTCGTAGTGCACGGAGCGGTGACCATTTCGGCAAAGGCAGCTCTTCCTAGGAGCAGCTATATCTTGGCGACAGAGAAGGTGAGACGCAGGAATGACAATATCGAGTACTGTAGGCATGTAAGTTCATTTGTGAGCGCAAGAAAGAAAAATCAAGCGTACTGGCCCTGGTTATGGACGGCCAATTTAAGGAGAAGAGTAATGCTTCATCCGTTTTGACAGTTGAAGTGGGAAGCAAAGTGGATCCTTCTATATTCCTGTTAGTAAGAGCTTCCCCGTATTGTGATCCCTGGATCAACCCGTTTAGACTTATATCTCCCGCAGGTCATTTGCGGCCAGGGGGTGGGGGGTTAGGTGGGGTTGGGGGGCAAGCTACAGTCAAATAGCCCAAGTGGGATGTCCTCCGATTCTGCCACCTGGAAAGGAGTTTAGAGAAGTCTTTGGACCCTGTTGAAACATGGGTCCTTGAGATCCTCTTCGCAATAGAAAGTGAGCCTGTTGCCCCGCTAGCCACACCCAATCACAAGGAAGAGCCCAGAGAGGTGTCTTGTCCTTCATGTGCGACAACACTTTGCAATCTGTGCTCTAGCATCTTTGGTGAGCCACTGTGTTCCCCTGAACCCCATGTGCATCAGAGCCTGTTCAGATGTGGACGTTTGGGAGAAGGGTTGCTTCTGTTCCACGGAACCGTGCCGCTGTTAATGAAAGGTTGTTGTGTTCAGTTTGAAGGAGCGCGTATGAGGATCACTGAAATTCCCCAAAGGTGAAACCTCTCCTGGGAAATGGAAGCTGCGCCAGAATCTCTTGGCGTAGCGGGGTCTATCCTGCTCCATCATTCTACTCTTGAGAGTCTCTGTGGGCCGTGGCCAATTAGTCTTTCTGCGTGAGCCTGGCATCTGGATCAGCAAGACATTTTAAATTACGCGTGTCCAATGAACGTGTCCTCAGTGAGACAAGATGAGATCTGTGTTGGTCTGTTGGTGGAGTGTGCTTGCCCCTGAGCTGACCATTCTTGGCAACTAAAGCTTGCCGCTACTGTTGAGAAATCTCACCTCAAACGTCTCTCACACCACTTAACGTATTTATCATATCCATTGTGTGAGGCAGTCAAGAAAGGACACGTTATCACTTAACTGGTATTCTGTTGGATGTTTTTGTAGTCGAAGGCATGCCAATTCCATCAGTATGTGGGGTGGGTACTAAGAGAACTGCAAGAGGCATTTCATGATACACAGAGGCACGTTACGTAAAATGCCATATGGGTGGCAATCCGAGGACGTGGGTGACGTGGCTCCCAGTCCCAGCCTTGTCACAGACTGGGAGCAGTCTTGCAGAGATCACTTAACGTTTCTGAGCCCAGTTCTTTTTTTCTTTTTTCTTCTTTGCGGTGGTGGGCGTAGAGGGGCAGAGGGAGAAGGGAGAGAGACGCTGAGGTAGGCTGCACAACCCGCTCGGAGCCCAACTCGGGATGTCATCCCACAACCCTGAGATCATGCCTAGATCCTTAATCAATGGTCAGAGGCTCACGCGACTGAGTCACAATGTGGCCTCTCATTTCTCTTCTTCTTCTCAGGAACAGCTCGTGGTCTTCAGACTGAAGCTTTCAGTACAGGTTAGTTAATTATTTTCTGGTTGCTTACATAAAAAAAAAAAAAATCTAAGAGTGAAAGTTCTCTGGAACTTTGGGTTTCTGGGAAAGAAATTATATGAGAGTATGGCTTTTGAGAAAACCTGGCACACAAGGAGTTCACTGAGCTTTCCCTACGGATTTCAGCCTCTAACTCAAAAGGCTGGCCGTTACCTTGTTTGTGAGCAGCGTACATTGACTGGCTATCATATGGTTTCTAGTTTCAGTTTGTTCTGTATCGTTTCGGACGAATGTAGTACCTCTAACAGAACTCAACAGCATGGAGTGCCAAAGTTTTCAAGAAAGAGCCGTATAGGGCACGAGAAAATGTGCCGTTCTCGAATGGTATATTTTGCTCCCTTCCGTGTTTGAAGTGTAAGGGTGCACTTAGCTACGTCATGACATTTCATCATTGTTACTAGCATGCCTGAGGGACAGTGCGATGAGGGCGGGAGGTTCCATTTCTACGAAAGCAACCTCACTGAGACAGATCTAGGAAGACCTCGTGGGACGCAATTCGAGAAGCAGGAATCATGGCTGTGCAAAAGAAAGGAGCAACAAGCCCAACAAGGAAATAGCAAGGAGGATGAGAAAATCTGGGAGGAAAGTTATACGAGAACAAACTCTTAGGGAAGTGTGGAGAGAAAGTGGCTGGATTCCGGCTTCCGTTTTCTGTGGTGGGAACTGCCTGAAGAGTTCAATCTCCCCTTGGTCATAAAGTCCAAGCATGGTTGAAATGAGAAGTTCATTTTACGTTTTTCTCAGGTGCTCCTGGACGTCCGGGTTCCACGCCCCTGCCTGGTGGCAGCATAGGCAGCACGAGAGTGGGCCCCACCTTCCCCAGCCCCGGGCGCGAAGCAGGTAAATTGAGTTCCCAATAAAGGACCGCCTCGATGGCTCAGCAACTGGTGTCAGGCAATGCTGCTCGGTACAGTAGTTGACAGACTAAAAGACATGTGACCCGTTAACTTGAGAGGTGATAGCCCCTATACCCTTTGGCAGCTGCTGTTTGGTTTTTGTTGCTGGTGGTGGTGGTGGTGTACTTGCTGTACGTGTTGTACTCGTTGTCGTTTTCACCCTGCAGAGAAAGGCACAAGGCACAGAGGCTTCAGAGCAGGCCACACAAAGAAATGATTCAAAGGCCATGTCTTCCATGGCTTCATTGCACCCGTAGTCCTGCATTTCAAGTCAGGACCAATGGCACAGCATTCGATTCTGGGGGTCCAGTGTCAGTGCTTGGTCAGCCCGTGGCTTTGGGCATAAATTCGCTAGCGTTTATATATGAAAGATTGCCATAGTCAGTGACCCTTATGTGGCCCCCTGCACTTTCGGGTGTACGCTCAAAGCTAAAACAGGGGACTCCAATCCCACTGACACCAAGGCAGATGGGTACCTTTCTTCGGAAGAAGGCAGAAAATCAGGAAAGGTCTGTCTCAAAAGCGGCAGAGGCAGGATTAGGACCCAGAAGCCTTAGCCTCCTCTGGAATGGCTCCGCAGCTCTGGGATCTGTGCATAAGAGCATGCATCCAAGGAAAGCCAAGGAGAATATGCTTATCTGTGTGCATCGTGGACTGCATTTCCAGTCCTGTTGGTTTCCAGAAGAAAACAGGAGGGTCATTGTGCAAGCACGGATGATTTTGCTTCAAAGCAAAGAGGCCCGAGTTCACTCCTTCCCCATAGGCAGTCAGTCACTAGTTTCAAGTCCCTGTCCAGTTGCCTCTCCTCGGAGTGCCATTGGCCTGGGCTTTCGCTCAGCCGTTGCACGTGTTCCACCGCATACCTGCAGTCGTGCACATAGCTCACCTTCCTGTGAGCCAGAAGGGTTCAAAGTGTGGCTGTGAGACCAGAGCATCCACATCCCCTGGGAACTTTGTAGGCAGGCCAGTTTTCAGGCCCACCTGCCTAGAACGAGCAGCGTTGGAGGACGAGCCCGGCAAAGTGTCTGAACAAGCACTCAAAGCACCCGATGCATATGACGGTTGAGGACATTTCCACTCTTTCGCCACGTTCCTCCCAACTAACGCTTAGTCAGTACCCCAACCCAGGGAACTCCCCAAAACTCCATTTGTGCCCCTGTCACTCCACTCCTTCGAATCCGTCCGCTTTCAGGATGAGTCAAAAGTCCATCCCGTACCGTCAGAAGTCGTTGCTTTAGTACCCACAGTGGGACTTCCCCTTATGTATTTACTGGCAGACCCATGGCCCGATTTTCTATTCCTACATTTGTGTTCCCCTAGCAAATTTCCTGATTTAAAGTTTTTGCTGTAGATCGTTTCTGGGCAGAACTACCTGAGCGCATGACCATAGTATGTTCAAAGATCACGTGTACAGCAGCCCAAACCAAGAAACTGGTTGTGCTTCCAATGAGAGTAGTGAATTCACTGAAGTGTGATGGGAAAGACCACGTCGTGTGTATTTCCACACATCCGGGTCCGAGTTCTTGGGGAATGATGACAAGTCAATCAGCTCCGTGTTTGGGCTGTCGTCAGGCCAGAATAGGGACAGGGGCTTGCAGCAGGGCTCCTCCCAGTTTGGTCCAGCAAACTGGAGTGCCATCCAGAAGTGTGTGTTCATGCTGTGGTAAGAACTGAGTAGCGACTCGACACAGGGGTTTTCTGTGTGTTGAGTAAAAGCCTCGGTTCTCTTTGCGTTTGCTGTGCAAAATGTCATTTGTCGACCTTTATGGCCCTTTCCCAAAGCCTCCAAATCGGGCCGATTGGAAACTGTAGAGCATTGCTGTCTTGGCGCAGATGCTCTGCGAAGCACCGTTAGAGTCGAAAGTGCAGGGTGAGCCTGCCTGGGTTTGGCTCCTGGACCTGCTGCCCACTACGTGGGTGGCCCGGAGCAGGTCACTGAGCCCCGTCTGTTCAATGGGAATGCTAACACTGCCGACTCGTGAGGGCTTCTGTCAGAGTAAATGAATTGATTTCAGTGCAGGGTAATTTTGAGTGTGCTGTATCTTTTCCGGAGGACCCGGCAGCCCTACTGCAGCACCCAGAGGAGGTAAAGAACACAGCACGCCCATGGAACCTGGCCCAGGAGCGCCATGCACAGGAACGTCAGACAAGTCAGGATATATATACACTTTAGCACCTATGCAGTGGCACTGAACATGACACAGGTCGACCTCAAGACTGAGCTGTAGGTGATATTAGACGGGTATTCCATATCTAGGTGCAGACATGCTAGGAGTCCTTAAAAGATGCTTTGGATTGAGCAACCTCCATTCTGTCCTACCCCGGAAGACGGATATGCAGAATCCTGCCACTGCGGAAGTAAATCCCTTTCCCCACTGTTTTGTCAGGGACCCCAGAAGTTTCAGGGGGCCTCACAGCAGCACCTGGGAGTGAGAAGACAAGAGGAGACTCAACTGCCCCAGGCACCACGTCGGGAGGCAGCCCAGGTATGGAAATGCGAGGTGGAGGGCCTCTCCTTCCTGACCTGCGGGAAGTTGCCAGTGGCTTCTGAGGACTTAGTTACTCTTCAGTTTGGCAGTGCCCGTATTCACGAGCTCCCCTCCTTGTTTGTTGTGGGCTTCATGACAGTGTTTCTCTAACATCAGCTCAGACGTGATGGATAGCAGAGCGGGGTGTATTAGGCATTCCCAGATTGCCGCCTCTGGACTTCCGAGACTGGGTGTGGACTGGGATAGGGTCACGCTGTGCCGTCTTGGCTGCAAAGGAGAGCTGCTGAGGCCAGACATGAACAAAGACGTGCAACAACTGCCTGAACCAGTGTAGGGGAAGTGCGTTGAAAGCAGAGTGCAGCACAATGTGTTCTGCTCCACCAAAGCTCCTAATACAGAGTGAGTGTTGGGTTTTGAATGGGACTACTGGATCACCGGCCGGTGAGACCACCAGAGCCCCAAGCAATGAAAGGCCAGTTGGAGTGAGTTGAGAATGTCATTCAGAGGCCATGGCTTTTGTAATGAAGAAGCGGGTTTCTGTGACGGAACAATTTGATATGTCAAAATGCATTTCTTCTTCTCTCAGACGGTGAAATCCTCAGAATGCGACACGTAGAGGTTCTGTAGGCATTCTGTTGGTATAAGGAGCTTATTCTAAGAGAGCATCCGCCACAGAAAGAACCTAACTACATCGGGCTATGATAGAGAACTAGCTGAGTGGAGTGGGATGTAGAGGCTGAGAGAGAAGAATTGGAATCCCTTCTGTTCTCCTTCCCAGCTGCCTGACCCTAGTTGAAGGCTTCCTCCGCTCCGAACGTCCGTTTTCTCGTTGGTTGAGTGGCAAGGATATACATCTAGCTTAGAGGACTTGAGGAAAGAGTCACTGTGACTGTGACTGTGACAGTGCAGCTTAGTGGAAGACCCAGGAAGGACTCAGTCACATGCACTCACTTACCACGAGCCCGTTTTGTAAAGAACAATTCCTTGTGCCAGTGAAGTTAGGTTTTAGCCAAGGCGTTTGCTATTTCTTCAGTCATCAGAAACATAATCGTTGCTGGATTCAGATCGACTTTGGGGGTTATTTCCAGCAGAAAGAGGATAATTTGGCACAGTCGGCCAACTCGGTAGTACCAAACCGGTTGCTTGTTAGGAGACATATTATGGATAGTCCTGGAGCTGACCTTTCCGACGTGTATATTGAGTAGCATGGCATCCGCTCAGGGCAAATGGCAAAATGATTTCTTGTCTCGGACCTGACGTGATCCCTCAAGTAATCAGAAAATCTTAGTAGGAGCGGGGAACATTTATTTCTTTGATTTAAATCATTCAGTCCCTTATGAGATGAAAAATCAACAAGGTAAAAATAATACAGTGAATTAGATTATGTTACCTACGTTTCTCATGGGGTAAGAATAAATGGACACGGTCACTTTGACACTTTGTGGAGTGGATTGCTCCGTCGTAGTGCACGGAGCGGTGACCATTTCGGCAAAGGCAGCTCTTCCTAGGAGCAGCTATATCTTGGCGACAGAGAAGGTGAGACGCAGGAATGACAATATCGAGTACTGTAGGCATGTAAGTTCATTTGTGAGCGCAAGAAAGAAAAATCAAGCGTACTGGCCCTGGTTATGGACGGCCAATTTAAGGAGAAGAGTAATGCTTCATCCGTTTTGACAGTTGAAGTGGGAAGCAAAGTGGATCCTTCTATATTCCTGTTAGTAAGAGCTTCCCCGTATTGTGATCCCTGGATCAACCCGTTTAGACTTATATCTCCCGCAGGTCATTTGCGGCCAGGGGGTGGGGGGTTAGGTGGGGTTGGGGGGCAAGCTACAGTCAAATAGCCCAAGTGGGATGTCCTCCGATTCTGCCACCTGGAAAGGAGTTTAGAGAAGTCTTTGGACCCTGTTGAAACATGGGTCCTTGAGATCCTCTTCGCAATAGAAAGTGAGCCTGTTGCCCCGCTAGCCACACCCAATCACAAGGAAGAGCCCAGAGAGGTGTCTTGTCCTTCATGTGCGACAACACTTTGCAATCTGTGCTCTAGCATCTTTGGTGAGCCACTGTGTTCCCCTGAACCCCATGTGCATCAGAGCCTGTTCAGATGTGGACGTTTGGGAGAAGGGTTGCTTCTGTTCCACGGAACCGTGCCGCTGTTAATGAAAGGTTGTTGTGTTCAGTTTGAAGGAGCGCGTATGAGGATCACTGAAATTCCCCAAAGGTGAAACCTCTCCTGGGAAATGGAAGCTGCGCCAGAATCTCTTGGCGTAGCGGGGTCTATCCTGCTCCATCATTCTACTCTTGAGAGTCTCTGTGGGCCGTGGCCAATTAGTCTTTCTGCGTGAGCCTGGCATCTGGATCAGCAAGACATTTTAAATTACGCGTGTCCAATGAACGTGTCCTCAGTGAGACAAGATGAGATCTGTGTTGGTCTGTTGGTGGAGTGTGCTTGCCCCTGAGCTGACCATTCTTGGCAACTAAAGCTTGCCGCTACTGTTGAGAAATCTCACCTCAAACGTCTCTCACACCACTTAACGTATTTATCATATCCATTGTGTGAGGCAGTCAAGAAAGGACACGTTATCACTTAACTGGTATTCTGTTGGATGTTTTTGTAGTCGAAGGCATGCCAATTCCATCAGTATGTGGGGTGGGTACTAAGAGAACTGCAAGAGGCATTTCATGATACACAGAGGCACGTTACGTAAAATGCCATATGGGTGGCAATCCGAGGACGTGGGTGACGTGGCTCCCAGTCCCAGCCTTGTCACAGACTGGGAGCAGTCTTGCAGAGATCACTTAACGTTTCTGAGCCCAGTTCTTTTTTTCTTTTTTCTTCTTTGCGGTGGTGGGCGTAGAGGGGCAGAGGGAGAAGGGAGAGAGACGCTGAGGTAGGCTGCACAACCCGCTCGGAGCCCAACTCGGGATGTCATCCCACAACCCTGAGATCATGCCTAGATCCTTAATCAATGGTCAGAGGCTCACGCGACTGAGTCACAATGTGGCCTCTCATTTCTCTTCTTCTTCTCAGGAACAGCTCGTGGTCTTCAGACTGAAGCTTTCAGTACAGGTTAGTTAATTATTTTCTGGTTGCTTACATAAAAAAAAAAAAAATCTAAGAGTGAAAGTTCTCTGGAACTTTGGGTTTCTGGGAAAGAAATTATATGAGAGTATGGCTTTTGAGAAAACCTGGCACACAAGGAGTTCACTGAGCTTTCCCTACGGATTTCAGCCTCTAACTCAAAAGGCTGGCCGTTACCTTGTTTGTGAGCAGCGTACATTGACTGGCTATCATATGGTTTCTAGTTTCAGTTTGTTCTGTATCGTTTCGGACGAATGTAGTACCTCTAACAGAACTCAACAGCATGGAGTGCCAAAGTTTTCAAGAAAGAGCCGTATAGGGCACGAGAAAATGTGCCGTTCTCGAATGGTATATTTTGCTCCCTTCCGTGTTTGAAGTGTAAGGGTGCACTTAGCTACGTCATGACATTTCATCATTGTTACTAGCATGCCTGAGGGACAGTGCGATGAGGGCGGGAGGTTCCATTTCTACGAAAGCAACCTCACTGAGACAGATCTAGGAAGACCTCGTGGGACGCAATTCGAGAAGCAGGAATCATGGCTGTGCAAAAGAAAGGAGCAACAAGCCCAACAAGGAAATAGCAAGGAGGATGAGAAAATCTGGGAGGAAAGTTACACGAGAACAAACTCTTAGGGAAGTGTGGAGAGAAAGTGGCTGGATTCCGGCTTCCGTTTTCTGTGGTGGGAACTGCCTGAAGAGTTCAATCTCCCCTTGGTCATAAAGTCCAAGCATGGTTGAAATGAGAAGTTCATTTTACGTTTTTCTCAGGTGCTCCTGGACGTCCGGGTTCCACGCCCCTGCCTGGTGGCAGCATAGGCAGCACGAGAGTGGGCCCCACCTTCCCCAGCCCCGGGCGCGAAGCAGGTAAATTGAGTTCCCAATAAAGGACCGCCTCGATGGCTCAGCAACTGGTGTCAGGCAATGCTGCTCGGTACAGTAGTTGACAGACTAAAAGACATGTGACCCGTTAACTTGAGAGGTGATAGCCCCTATACCCTTTGGCAGCTGCTGTTTGGTTTTTGTTGCTGGTGGTGGTGGTGGTGTACTTGCTGTACGTGTTGTACTCGTTGTCGTTTTCACCCTGCAGAGAAAGGCACAAGGCACAGAGGCTTCAGAGCAGGCCACACAAAGAAATGATTCAAAGGCCATGTCTTCCATGGCTTCATTGCACCCGTAGTCCTGCATTTCAAGTCAGGACCAATGGCACAGCATTCGATTCTGGGGGTCCAGTGTCAGTGCTTGGTCAGCCCGTGGCTTTGGGCATAAATTCGCTAGCGTTTATATATGAAAGATTGCCATAGTCAGTGACCCTTATGTGGCCCCCTGCACTTTCGGGTGTACGCTCAAAGCTAAAACAGGGGACTCCAATCCCACTGACACCAAGGCAGATGGGTACCTTTCTTCGGAAGAAGGCGGAAAATCAGGAAAGGTCTGTCTCAAAAGCGGCAGAGGCAGGATTAGGACCCAGAAGCCTTAGCCTCCTCTGGAATGGCTCCGCAGCTCTGGGATCTGTGCATAAGAGCATGCATCCAAGGAAAGCCAAGGAGAATATGCTTATCTGTGTGCATCGTGGACTGCATTTCCAGTCCTGTTGGTTTCCAGAAGAAAACAGGAGGGTCATTGTGCAAGCACGGATGATTTTGCTTCAAAGCAAAGAGGCCCGAGTTCACTCCTTCCCCATAGGCAGTCAGTCACTAGTTTCAAGTCCCTGTCCAGTTGCCTCTCCTCGGAGTGCCATTGGCCTGGGCTTTCGCTCAGCCGTTGCACGTGTTCCACCGCATACCTGCAGTCGTGCACATAGCTCACCTTCCTGTGAGCCAGAAGGGTTCAAAGTGTGGCTGTGAGACCAGAGCATCCACATCCCCTGGGAACTTTGTAGGCAGGCCAGTTTTCAGGCCCACCTGCCTAGAACGAGCAGCGTTGGAGGACGAGCCCGGCAAAGTGTCTGAACAAGCACTCAAAGCACCCGATGCATATGACGGTTGAGGACATTTCCACTCTTTCGCCACGTTCCTCCCAACTAACGCTTAGTCAGTACCCCAACCCAGGGAACTCCCCAAAACTCCATTTGTGCCCCTGTCACTCCACTCCTTCGAATCCGTCCGCTTTCAGGATGAGTCAAAAGTCCATCCCGTACCGTCAGAAGTCGTTGCTTTAGTACCCACAGTGGGACTTCCCCTTATGTATTTACTGGCAGACCCATGGCCCGATTTTCTATTCCTACATTTGTGTTCCCCTAGCAAATTTCCTGATTTAAAGTTTTTGCTGTAGATCGTTTCTGGGCAGAACTACCTGAGCGCATGACCATAGTATGTTCAAAGATCACGTGTACAGCAGCCCAAACCAAGAAACTGGTTGTGCTTCCAATGAGAGTAGTGAATTCACTGAAGTGTGATGGGAAAGACCACGTCGTGTGTATTTCCACACATCCGGGTCCGAGTTCTTGGGGAATGATGACAAGTCAATCAGCTCCGTGTTTGGGCTGTCGTCAGGCCAGAATAGGGACAGGGGCTTGCAGCAGGGCTCCTCCCAGTTTGGTCCAGCAAACTGGAGTGCCATCCAGAAGTGTGTGTTCATGCTGTGGTAAGAACTGAGTAGCGACTCGACACAGGGGTTTTCTGTGTGTTGAGTAAAAGCCTCGGTTCTCTTTGCGTTTGCTGTGCAAAATGTCATTTGTCGACCTTTATGGCCCTTTCCCAAAGCCTCCAAATCGGGCCGATTGGAAACTGTAGAGCATTGCTGTCTTGGCGCAGATGCTCTGCGAAGCACCGTTAGAGTCGAAAGTGCAGGGTGAGCCTGCCTGGGTTTGGCTCCTGGACCTGCTGCCCACTACGTGGGTGGCCCGGAGCAGGTCACTGAGCCCCGTCTGTTCAATGGGAATGCTAACACTGCCGACTCGTGAGGGCTTCTGTCAGAGTAAATGAATTGATTTCAGTGCAGGGTAATTTTGAGTGTGCTGTATCTTTTCCGGAGGACCCGGCAGCCCTACTGCAGCACCCAGAGGAGGTAAAGAACACAGCACGCCCATGGAACCTGGCCCAGGAGCGCCATGCACAGGAACGTCAGACAAGTCAGGATATATATACACTTTAGCACCTATGCAGTGGCACTGAACATGACACAGGTCGACCTCAAGACTGAGCTGTAGGTGATATTAGACGGGTATTCCATATCTAGGTGCAGACATGCTAGGAGTCCTTAAAAGATGCTTTGGATTGAGCAACCTCCATTCTGTCCTACCCCGGAAGACGGATATGCAGAATCCTGCCACTGCGGAAGTAAATCCCTTTCCCCACTGTTTTGTCAGGGACCCCAGAAGTTTCAGGGGGCCTCACAGCAGCACCTGGGAGTGAGAAGACAAGAGGAGACTCAACTGCCCCAGGCACCACGTCGGGAGGCAGCCCAGGTATGGAAATGCGAGGTGGAGGGCCTCTCCTTCCTGACCTGCGGGAAGTTGCCAGTGGCTTCTGAGGACTTAGTTACTCTTCAGTTTGGCAGTGCCCGTATTCACGAGCTCCCCTCCTTGTTTGTTGTGGGCTTCATGACAGTGTTTCTCTAACATCAGCTCAGACGTGATGGATAGCAGAGCGGGGTGTATTAGGCATTCCCAGATTGCCGCCTCTGGACTTCCGAGACTGGGTGTGGACTGGGATAGGGTCACGCTGTGCCGTCTTGGCTGCAAAGGAGAGCTGCTGAGGCCAGACATGAACAAAGACGTGCAACAACTGCCTGAACCAGTGTAGGGGAAGTGCGTTGAAAGCAGAGTGCAGCACAATGTGTTCTGCTCCACCAAAGCTCCTAATACAGAGTGAGTGTTGGGTTTTGAATGGGACTACTGGATCACCGGCCGGTGAGACCACCAGAGCCCCAAGCAATGAAAGGCCAGTTGGAGTGAGTTGAGAATGTCATTCAGAGGCCATGGCTTTTGTAATGAAGAAGCGGGTTTCTGTGACGGAACAATTTGATATGTCAAAATGCATTTCTTCTTCTCTCAGACGGTGAAATCCTCAGAATGCGACACGTAGAGGTTCTGTAGGCATTCTGTTGGTATAAGGAGCTTATTCTAAGAGAGCATCCGCCACAGAAAGAACCTAACTACATCGGGCTATGATAGAGAACTAGCTGAGTGGAGTGGGATGTAGAGGCTGAGAGAGAAGAATTGGAATCCCTTCTGTTCTCCTTCCCAGCTGCCTGACCCTAGTTGAAGGCTTCCTCCGCTCCGAACGTCCGTTTTCTCGTTGGTTGAGTGGCAAGGATATACATCTAGCTTAGAGGACTTGAGGAAAGAGTCACTGTGACTGTGACTGTGACAGTGCAGCTTAGTGGAAGACCCAGGAAGGACTCAGTCACATGCACTCACTTACCACGAGCCCGTTTTGTAAAGAACAATTCCTTGTGCCAGTGAAGTTAGGTTTTAGCCAAGGCGTTTGCTATTTCTTCAGTCATCAGAAACATAATCGTTGCTGGATTCAGATCGACTTTGGGGGTTATTTCCAGCAGAAAGAGGATAATTTGGCACAGTCGGCCAACTCGGTAGTACCAAACCGGTTGCTTGTTAGGAGACATATTATGGATAGTCCTGGAGCTGACCTTTCCGACGTGTATATTGAGTAGCATGGCATCCGCTCAGGGCAAATGGCAAAATGATTTCTTGTCTCGGACCTGACGTGATCCCTCAAGTAATCAGAAAATCTTAGTAGGAGCGGGGAACATTTATTTCTTTGATTTAAATCATTCAGTCCCTTATGAGATGAAAAATCAACAAGGTAAAAATAATACAGTGAATTAGATTATGTTACCTACGTTTCTCATGGGGTAAGAATAAATGGACACGGTCACTTTGACACTTTGTGGAGTGGATTGCTCCGTCGTAGTGCACGGAGCGGTGACCATTTCGGCAAAGGCAGCTCTTCCTAGGAGCAGCTATATCTTGGCGACAGAGAAGGTGAGACGCAGGAATGACAATATCGAGTACTGTAGGCATGTAAGTTCATTTGTGAGCGCAAGAAAGAAAAATCAAGCGTACTGGCCCTGGTTATGGACGGCCAATTTAAGGAGAAGAGTAATGCTTCATCCGTTTTGACAGTTGAAGTGGGAAGCAAAGTGGATCCTTCTATATTCCTGTTAGTAAGAGCTTCCCCGTATTGTGATCCCTGGATCAACCCGTTTAGACTTATATCTCCCGCAGGTCATTTGCGGCCAGGGGGTGGGGGGTTAGGTGGGGTTGGGGGGCAAGCTACAGTCAAATAGCCCAAGTGGGATGTCCTCCGATTCTGCCACCTGGAAAGGAGTTTAGAGAAGTCTTTGGACCCTGTTGAAACATGGGTCCTTGAGATCCTCTTCGCAATAGAAAGTGAGCCTGTTGCCCCGCTAGCCACACCCAATCACAAGGAAGAGCCCAGAGAGGTGTCTTGTCCTTCATGTGCGACAACACTTTGCAATCTGTGCTCTAGCATCTTTGGTGAGCCACTGTGTTCCCCTGAACCCCATGTGCATCAGAGCCTGTTCAGATGTGGACGTTTGGGAGAAGGGTTGCTTCTGTTCCACGGAACCGTGCCGCTGTTAATGAAAGGTTGTTGTGTTCAGTTTGAAGGAGCGCGTATGAGGATCACTGAAATTCCCCAAAGGTGAAACCTCTCCTGGGAAATGGAAGCTGCGCCAGAATCTCTTGGCGTAGCGGGGTCTATCCTGCTCCATCATTCTACTCTTGAGAGTCTCTGTGGGCCGTGGCCAATTAGTCTTTCTGCGTGAGCCTGGCATCTGGATCAGCAAGACATTTTAAATTACGCGTGTCCAATGAACGTGTCCTCAGTGAGACAAGATGAGATCTGTGTTGGTCTGTTGGTGGAGTGTGCTTGCCCCTGAGCTGACCATTCTTGGCAACTAAAGCTTGCCGCTACTGTTGAGAAATCTCACCTCAAACGTCTCTCACACCACTTAACGTATTTATCATATCCATTGTGTGAGGCAGTCAAGAAAGGACACGTTATCACTTAACTGGTATTCTGTTGGATGTTTTTGTAGTCGAAGGCATGCCAATTCCATCAGTATGTGGGGTGGGTACTAAGAGAACTGCAAGAGGCATTTCATGATACACAGAGGCACGTTACGTAAAATGCCATATGGGTGGCAATCCGAGGACGTGGGTGACGTGGCTCCCAGTCCCAGCCTTGTCACAGACTGGGAGCAGTCTTGCAGAGATCACTTAACGTTTCTGAGCCCAGTTCTTTTTTTCTTTTTTCTTCTTTGCGGTGGTGGGCGTAGAGGGGCAGAGGGAGAAGGGAGAGAGACGCTGAGGTAGGCTGCACAACCCGCTCGGAGCCCAACTCGGGATGTCATCCCACAACCCTGAGATCATGCCTAGATCCTTAATCAATGGTCAGAGGCTCACGCGACTGAGTCACAATGTGGCCTCTCATTTCTCTTCTTCTTCTCAGGAACAGCTCGTGGTCTTCAGACTGAAGCTTTCAGTACAGGTTAGTTAATTATTTTCTGGTTGCTTACATAAAAAAAAAAAAAATCTAAGAGTGAAAGTTCTCTGGAACTTTGGGTTTCTGGGAAAGAAATTATATGAGAGTATGGCTTTTGAGAAAACCTGGCACACAAGGAGTTCACTGAGCTTTCCCTACGGATTTCAGCCTCTAACTCAAAAGGCTGGCCGTTACCTTGTTTGTGAGCAGCGTACATTGACTGGCTATCATATGGTTTCTAGTTTCAGTTTGTTCTGTATCGTTTCGGACGAATGTAGTACCTCTAACAGAACTCAACAGCATGGAGTGCCAAAGTTTTCAAGAAAGAGCCGTATAGGGCACGAGAAAATGTGCCGTTCTCGAATGGTATATTTTGCTCCCTTCCGTGTTTGAAGTGTAAGGGTGCACTTAGCTACGTCATGACATTTCATCATTGTTACTAGCATGCCTGAGGGACAGTGCGATGAGGGCGGGAGGTTCCATTTCTACGAAAGCAACCTCACTGAGACAGATCTAGGAAGACCTCGTGGGACGCAATTCGAGAAGCAGGAATCATGGCTGTGCAAAAGAAAGGAGCAACAAGCCCAACAAGGAAATAGCAAGGAGGATGAGAAAATCTGGGAGGAAAGTTACACGAGAACAAACTCTTAGGGAAGTGTGGAGAGAAAGTGGCTGGATTCCGGCTTCCGTTTTCTGTGGTGGGAACTGCCTGAAGAGTTCAATCTCCCCTTGGTCATAAAGTCCAAGCATGGTTGAAATGAGAAGTTCATTTTACGTTTTTCTCAGGTGCTCCTGGACGTCCGGGTTCCACGCCCCTGCCTGGTGGCAGCATAGGCAGCACGAGAGTGGGCCCCACCTTCCCCAGCCCCGGGCGCGAAGCAGGTAAATTGAGTTCCCAATAAAGGACCGCCTCGATGGCTCAGCAACTGGTGTCAGGCAATGCTGCTCGGTACAGTAGTTGACAGACTAAAAGACATGTGACCCGTTAACTTGAGAGGTGATAGCCCCTATACCCTTTGGCAGCTGCTGTTTGGTTTTTGTTGCTGGTGGTGGTGGTGGTGTACTTGCTGTACGTGTTGTACTCGTTGTCGTTTTCACCCTGCAGAGAAAGGCACAAGGCACAGAGGCTTCAGAGCAGGCCACACAAAGAAATGATTCAAAGGCCATGTCTTCCATGGCTTCATTGCACCCGTAGTCCTGCATTTCAAGTCAGGACCAATGGCACAGCATTCGATTCTGGGGGTCCAGTGTCAGTGCTTGGTCAGCCCGTGGCTTTGGGCATAAATTCGCTAGCGTTTATATATGAAAGATTGCCATAGTCAGTGACCCTTATGTGGCCCCCTGCACTTTCGGGTGTACGCTCAAAGCTAAAACAGGGGACTCCAATCCCACTGACACCAAGGCAGATGGGTACCTTTCTTCGGAAGAAGGCGGAAAATCAGGAAAGGTCTGTCTCAAAAGCGGCAGAGGCAGGATTAGGACCCAGAAGCCTTAGCCTCCTCTGGAATGGCTCCGCAGCTCTGGGATCTGTGCATAAGAGCATGCATCCAAGGAAAGCCAAGGAGAATATGCTTATCTGTGTGCATCGTGGACTGCATTTCCAGTCCTGTTGGTTTCCAGAAGAAAACAGGAGGGTCATTGTGCAAGCACGGATGATTTTGCTTCAAAGCAAAGAGGCCCGAGTTCACTCCTTCCCCATAGGCAGTCAGTCACTAGTTTCAAGTCCCTGTCCAGTTGCCTCTCCTCGGAGTGCCATTGGCCTGGGCTTTCGCTCAGCCGTTGCACGTGTTCCACCGCATACCTGCAGTCGTGCACATAGCTCACCTTCCTGTGAGCCAGAAGGGTTCAAAGTGTGGCTGTGAGACCAGAGCATCCACATCCCCTGGGAACTTTGTAGGCAGGCCAGTTTTCAGGCCCACCTGCCTAGAACGAGCAGCGTTGGAGGACGAGCCCGGCAAAGTGTCTGAACAAGCACTCAAAGCACCCGATGCATATGACGGTTGAGGACATTTCCACTCTTTCGCCACGTTCCTCCCAACTAACGCTTAGTCAGTACCCCAACCCAGGGAACTCCCCAAAACTCCATTTGTGCCCCTGTCACTCCACTCCTTCGAATCCGTCCGCTTTCAGGATGAGTCAAAAGTCCATCCCGTACCGTCAGAAGTCGTTGCTTTAGTACCCACAGTGGGACTTCCCCTTATGTATTTACTGGCAGACCCATGGCCCGATTTTCTATTCCTACATTTGTGTTCCCCTAGCAAATTTCCTGATTTAAAGTTTTTGCTGTAGATCGTTTCTGGGCAGAACTACCTGAGCGCATGACCATAGTATGTTCAAAGATCACGTGTACAGCAGCCCAAACCAAGAAACTGGTTGTGCTTCCAATGAGAGTAGTGAATTCACTGAAGTGTGATGGGAAAGACCACGTCGTGTGTATTTCCACACATCCGGGTCCGAGTTCTTGGGGAATGATGACAAGTCAATCAGCTCCGTGTTTGGGCTGTCGTCAGGCCAGAATAGGGACAGGGGCTTGCAGCAGGGCTCCTCCCAGTTTGGTCCAGCAAACTGGAGTGCCATCCAGAAGTGTGTGTTCATGCTGTGGTAAGAACTGAGTAGCGACTCGACACAGGGGTTTTCTGTGTGTTGAGTAAAAGCCTCGGTTCTCTTTGCGTTTGCTGTGCAAAATGTCATTTGTCGACCTTTATGGCCCTTTCCCAAAGCCTCCAAATCGGGCCGATTGGAAACTGTAGAGCATTGCTGTCTTGGCGCAGATGCTCTGCGAAGCACCGTTAGAGTCGAAAGTGCAGGGTGAGCCTGCCTGGGTTTGGCTCCTGGACCTGCTGCCCACTACGTGGGTGGCCCGGAGCAGGTCACTGAGCCCCGTCTGTTCAATGGGAATGCTAACACTGCCGACTCGTGAGGGCTTCTGTCAGAGTAAATGAATTGATTTCAGTGCAGGGTAATTTTGAGTGTGCTGTATCTTTTCCGGAGGACCCGGCAGCCCTACTGCAGCACCCAGAGGAGGTAAAGAACACAGCACGCCCATGGAACCTGGCCCAGGAGCGCCATGCACAGGAACGTCAGACAAGTCAGGATATATATACACTTTAGCACCTATGCAGTGGCACTGAACATGACACAGGTCGACCTCAAGACTGAGCTGTAGGTGATATTAGACGGGTATTCCATATCTAGGTGCAGACATGCTAGGAGTCCTTAAAAGATGCTTTGGATTGAGCAACCTCCATTCTGTCCTACCCCGGAAGACGGATATGCAGAATCCTGCCACTGCGGAAGTAAATCCCTTTCCCCACTGTTTTGTCAGGGACCCCAGAAGTTTCAGGGGGCCTCACAGCAGCACCTGGGAGTGAGAAGACAAGAGGAGACTCAACTGCCCCAGGCACCACGTCGGGAGGCAGCCCAGGTATGGAAATGCGAGGTGGAGGGCCTCTCCTTCCTGACCTGCGGGAAGTTGCCAGTGGCTTCTGAGGACTTAGTTACTCTTCAGTTTGGCAGTGCCCGTATTCACGAGCTCCCCTCCTTGTTTGTTGTGGGCTTCATGACAGTGTTTCTCTAACATCAGCTCAGACGTGATGGATAGCAGAGCGGGGTGTATTAGGCATTCCCAGATTGCCGCCTCTGGACTTCCGAGACTGGGTGTGGACTGGGATAGGGTCACGCTGTGCCGTCTTGGCTGCAAAGGAGAGCTGCTGAGGCCAGACATGAACAAAGACGTGCAACAACTGCCTGAACCAGTGTAGGGGAAGTGCGTTGAAAGCAGAGTGCAGCACAATGTGTTCTGCTCCACCAAAGCTCCTAATACAGAGTGAGTGTTGGGTTTTGAATGGGACTACTGGATCACCGGCCGGTGAGACCACCAGAGCCCCAAGCAATGAAAGGCCAGTTGGAGTGAGTTGAGAATGTCATTCAGAGGCCATGGCTTTTGTAATGAAGAAGCGGGTTTCTGTGACGGAACAATTTGATATGTCAAAATGCATTTCTTCTTCTCTCAGACGGTGAAATCCTCAGAATGCGACACGTAGAGGTTCTGTAGGCATTCTGTTGGTATAAGGAGCTTATTCTAAGAGAGCATCCGCCACAGAAAGAACCTAACTACATCGGGCTATGATAGAGAACTAGCTGAGTGGAGTGGGATGTAGAGGCTGAGAGAGAAGAATTGGAATCCCTTCTGTTCTCCTTCCCAGCTGCCTGACCCTAGTTGAAGGCTTCCTCCGCTCCGAACGTCCGTTTTCTCGTTGGTTGAGTGGCAAGGATATACATCTAGCTTAGAGGACTTGAGGAAAGAGTCACTGTGACTGTGACTGTGACAGTGCAGCTTAGTGGAAGACCCAGGAAGGACTCAGTCACATGCACTCACTTACCACGAGCCCGTTTTGTAAAGAACAATTCCTTGTGCCAGTGAAGTTAGGTTTTAGCCAAGGCGTTTGCTATTTCTTCAGTCATCAGAAACATAATCGTTGCTGGATTCAGATCGACTTTGGGGGTTATTTCCAGCAGAAAGAGGATAATTTGGCACAGTCGGCCAACTCGGTAGTACCAAACCGGTTGCTTGTTAGGAGACATATTATGGATAGTCCTGGAGCTGACCTTTCCGACGTGTATATTGAGTAGCATGGCATCCGCTCAGGGCAAATGGCAAAATGATTTCTTGTCTCGGACCTGACGTGATCCCTCAAGTAATCAGAAAATCTTAGTAGGAGCGGGGAACATTTATTTCTTTGATTTAAATCATTCAGTCCCTTATGAGATGAAAAATCAACAAGGTAAAAATAATACAGTGAATTAGATTATGTTACCTACGTTTCTCATGGGGTAAGAATAAATGGACACGGTCACTTTGACACTTTGTGGAGTGGATTGCTCCGTCGTAGTGCACGGAGCGGTGACCATTTCGGCAAAGGCAGCTCTTCCTAGGAGCAGCTATATCTTGGCGACAGAGAAGGTGAGACGCAGGAATGACAATATCGAGTACTGTAGGCATGTAAGTTCATTTGTGAGCGCAAGAAAGAAAAATCAAGCGTACTGGCCCTGGTTATGGACGGCCAATTTAAGGAGAAGAGTAATGCTTCATCCGTTTTGACAGTTGAAGTGGGAAGCAAAGTGGATCCTTCTATATTCCTGTTAGTAAGAGCTTCCCCGTATTGTGATCCCTGGATCAACCCGTTTAGACTTATATCTCCCGCAGGTCATTTGCGGCCAGGGGGTGGGGGGTTAGGTGGGGTTGGGGGGCAAGCTACAGTCAAATAGCCCAAGTGGGATGTCCTCCGATTCTGCCACCTGGAAAGGAGTTTAGAGAAGTCTTTGGACCCTGTTGAAACATGGGTCCTTGAGATCCTCTTCGCAATAGAAAGTGAGCCTGTTGCC